>NW_027263533.1:7207350-7272434 GCF_042370955.1 Sodiomyces alcalophilus JCM 7366
TGGCGGGGAGGGCGACGTCGCCGACGGCCGGCTGCTTTTTAACGGTGCCCTTATAGGCGTAGCGGGCGCTATAACGGAGAGGAGATATTTATACGCACTCTATTAGCTACTATCTAGCCGGCTCGACACGAGCGCTTATTAAGGAACTTATAATAGTTAAAAGGATAAACGAAGGTATAAATTATAGATTAACGAGATAACTATAAGTACGGAATAACTATGCTATAAGTTAGCGGAGAATAATATAGCTCTAAGCATAAAATAAGTAACGGAGCTTACTACTAAAACGACGTTATAGGCTTATAGAAAAAGAATTAACTACGAATAAAAAACCGGGCGAAGTTACGCTTATACTACGATATCGAACTATAGAATACGATAAAAGCCTATAGAGCTATTTATTATAATAGTTTACGAATAAAGAAAAAGGAGTAACCGGGGGTTTTAGATATAAAGGGTAAGCGCTTAGCGTAACGCGGAACGCCAGCGACCTAGGAGCGAAGTCGCCGCGAACGCTACGCGAGACGAATATACCCGATATAAGGGAGAATACACGCCTCCCTCGTGACGTGTTCAGAAAATAATAGGCTCGGCGCTTAGTTATTACGGCCCCGGAGGGGGGGGGGGGAGGGGGGTAATATTACGGGTTAACCCCTTAAAAGTATAGTTCCGGTATAAGGCCGGAACCGCTAATTAGCACGTAGAACCGACGCTCGGACCTCGCGCTGCCCTTACCGCGGATTCGTATAAACCTAGTAAATCCTGCGCCTCTCTATAGACCTTTTCCTTTCCTTTCCTTAATTCTAGCTAATATAATTATTCGGCCTTACTTAGTGCGATTAACCTATAACCAGCCATTTATAATTAAGACTTCCTAGGCACTAAATAAATCCGCCTCTAAGCATTAATTAAAGATAGGCGAAGCCGTTACTATATAGAACGGCTTAGGTAGTATAATCTCGGATAAGTCTTTGATAACAGGAGTGCTTAAGACCACGAAGTGTATGTAACTAAAATAATATATATAATAAGGAGACCTTTAGAAAAGGTTCCTGGAGGTGCGCGCTACTCTGATTAGGGTAACGTAGCTTAAACGAAGTGAATATAATAAATATAGCAAAACTTAGAGTTAAAAGGATAATAATTATATAGGATAATAAGCATCCTCTGTGTCCGGATAGCGTTACTATGTATATATAATATATAAGATAAATGAAAAAGATACGCGCGTCCTATAACGTCACGTGATATCCTAACGACATAGCACTAGGTCTCCGATCCACCCCTCTATAACGGCCTTCTCGGCTAGTACCTCCTTCTTACTAGCTTAGTTCGGCTTATTCTAAGTAGAGGAGGTGATATTATAAGGCGACGCCTCGCGCTTTTCTTTAATAAAGCCCTCGCGGGCCTTATCCACTATACCGAAAACACCCTCGATAACAGTTATTAAGCATTGTTTAATCCGTTCTTTTAGATTAGCGCTAGCTGCTATAGCTATACTAGCTCCTAGTGCGATAGGAGCTCGGTAGGCCGGCTCGAAAATATTAGAATACTCCGAGTATTTAAGTAAATCCTAAAAGAGGCGTAGGGCGAGGCGTAGCTTATCGAGAAGCTATAAAAGTTAGAAAACAACTATATAACTATAGTCTAGGAGCGAGCTTATACTGATATTAACATTGATATTAACCTTATTAGCCACCTTGTTTTCCGCGATTATAGTATAACGGGCTATAGGAACTATACCTAGGGGCTATACTTATTAGCTTCTACGTAGCTTAACTAACTAACATAATGCTTATTATAGCAGGTACTTATACTTACCCGAGAGATACTTTTTATATCGCTTAATAATACTATATGCCGAAATATACTAAACGAAATTATCTTAGCCGGGGATCTAAGCCTTAATACACCCCTCGTAGGGTATATTAATTTTTTATCCTATAAAGTCGGGAGGCGGGTTTTTATCAGAATAGCGGTCCTTAGGAGCGGCAGCTAAGCTAGCCGAGCCCTTAGCGGTGTTAGGGGTATTAGCGGTATCGGCGGCGGTCGCGGTATTAGAGGCGGCGGTAGTATTAGCGGTATTTTTAGTAGCCTTATAAGTATTTTCCTATAGCTCGATTAGTAAAAAGCACTCGTCTCTTCCGTTAGCGATTAACTCACTGTAACCGGCTGGGACACCCGACCTGCCTTAATGACAGTTTTCTTAGTGGCCTTCTTAGCTAGGACGTTGTTCTTCTTAGTAGCCAGCTTCCAGTTAGCACTTATATAGCTTAATTAAGCGAATTTCGAGCTCGACGTAATATAATAGGAGATGGGATAAGATAAATAAGAGCTAGAGTCAAGAAGAGAAGAATTATCATATAAAATTCGTTAAGAAAGCGTTAGATAATGGTTAATAAAACGGTTATTTGATTAAAGGAACTTAATTTCGGCCGCTAGACTACTAAGACTATATATAGCAAGCTACCCGCTAACCTCTAGCTTATATCCCTCTTAGGTTACTATTCTAGGCTACCCATTTATGTTATTCTAATTATCTCTTTTAATTTCTTTTATATTCTTTTTATATCTCTTTTGAATCTGTTTTCCTTTATGGTTTTCTATTAAATAGCTCTTTAAAGCTATTTGACTATAGTTTAATTCCGGTCTAGGCGTATTCCGAGTGTTTTTAAATGAATAGCGCGAAATAGTGGGTGTGGTATATCACTAAATAGGTTATATAAATATAGTTATACGGGTATGGCTACGCAGCGCGGTCTTAGGACTCCGAGCTCCTAGGCTATTAGCCACTAGAGTAGGTGTGGCTTATAGATAAAACAGGCTACTAGAAGGGCATTCCGATCAGTTGTCTTTAGCCGAGGGATGTTGCAAACAGCGCATAACTTAATAGCGTAAAATAAGCGATCGATCTGTTGATTTAAATTTTACTCTATGTAAATCTCTAATCTTAATACTAAAATCCTGTCCTTTTTCTGCGGCAGGTCTACTCCTATTTTCGGGCCCGGAATACCTTATTCCGGACCTGCTTTAGGCTAGCCTATACGACACAGCCCCTAACTAAATAGCTGTTCGGCAGCTATTTAGTTAAAGTTATTTATAGCCTTCTTTTATCGATATATCCCCTTCCATAATATCCACGTAGCCTTTATCGAACTTCTCTTCTAGCTCCTCTAAATATTCCGGTAGGATCTCCTCTAGCTTATTTATATAAAGACATCCCTGGATATCCATTACTCCTATCTATTTCCTAAAGCTTATACACTTTACTTTAAATAGCACCTTCGTTAATCTATTAGCGATTATTTTAGCGCTTATAATATAACTGGCTTTAATCCTTTTAACCTACTCAGCCTTTTATCACCAGCTATTATATATATCTATATACCGTAAACGTGTATTTAATTAAGTAATCTCCGCTATGAATAGGCGTATCGTGTAGCTATTATCGTATCGAATCTTTAGTCGTGGATTGTTACACCTATCGCCTCTAATAGCCTCTTCCTAAATATCCCTTCCTTTATAGCTTATATAAGCAAAAGCAGCTCTGTCTTAGTTATTAACATTATGATCATTACTTATCCATTAGTATGCTAGGGTACTATACCTTAAATAGGCGTATTATAAATACCTAACTACTCTTTCTATTAATTAAGTTATCCGTGAAGGATATATCGGTAAACACCTTAATATAGTTCCCTCTACCTAATGCTAGGGTATAGGTTTATATGGCTAGCAGATATCGGATTAAATAATCAGCTCCTTTATAATACTAACGGCTCGGGTTAGCATTAAATTTGTAGAGTTAAGATAATATAAACGCGATATAGGGGCGTAATATTACTATGGCGTATAGAATATATTAGTACTATACTTAGAAGCAATATATATATTTATATATATAGTATAGTATGATATATGTAACCTCTTATAAGTCAGGGACTTTCTAAGTCCCCTAAGGACTTCCTGAGTCCGCTAGGGTTCTCCCGAGTCCCCCGGGACCTTTAGGAGGACCCACGGACCTCTTAAGCTTTCTAGGAGCCCAGAGACCCTCGCCTATACTTCCGGGGTTCGGATACCGAATTAGTAGCTTGAATAAACCATAGAATAGCCGAAGGAAAGAGTTATATATACTAGGCTGCCCGCCTCCCTCTTCCTTTCCTTTCTCTCTCTGTATCTTACTTCTATAGTCTTTATAGTCTTCTATAATTCAAACTGCCCTTTTTCTTTAGATCTTCCTCTTCCGTTTTATCTCTCTATGACCGTTATAAAGAACGAACCGTATCTTACGTTAATAGCTCTTAAGGGTAATGGATTTTCCTATATATAGTAGCAGCTCTCCCGGCTTTATAGGTCTAATAGGCTTATAGTTAGATAGTATTAATAACAGATATCCTACCTTTATAATATAATCGCGTTATAATAGCTAAATCTTCCTTAAGGGATAGTCCCGAATAACTTTAATACTAAGGAGCCACTATAGAGGGGCAGACCCGTGTTCCGGGTCTGGACGTTATAGATATCACGTGACCACTTAGTCCCCGAGATCTGGTCTTATATACGGCTATTATTCGGAATAGACCCACTATATCTAGCTAGCTTTTTGTCCGATCTTTTACGATCGTTACCTATCACCTATCATAATCATAATTTATATTATCCTTCCCTTTTTAGTTATCTAGACGATCCAGAAGAGCCGACCGTAGGCCCGCCTGCCTATCTAGTTATTCGTTCCCCTGATTAGACCACTGCCGACCCTTCTATACTAGAGGCCCGGCGACCGTCTCCTCGGGACCCGTTTAGCTCTAGATACGGACCCGTGACGAGCCTAACCCTCCCTTCGGCTAGCCTATTATTGGTTGTTTGTTTTGGCCCTAGTGGAGCCGTTCTGCATAGTGACGGCTTCGCCTTTCTTTACCACTATAATAGCTGCCCGCCTTATAGGGCGTAGTGCTCTTAGAGGCTCGTAATATCTTATTCTATCACTTTCTTAAAGTCTTCCTTAAAGCTAATCACGATATCGTCCACGTAGAAGAACAAGATTAGCCCACGGCGTATAAAGCAGCAGGGCTCTTACGGCACTATCTTAAACCCGTCCCTTTTTAGCACTTTTATAATATGTTTTTGCTATAGTAGTAGAGACTCCCGTAGCCTATATAACGCCTTTTTTAGTAATAGTAATTAACCCGGCACCGCGGTCCTAGGCGGGAACCGTATATATTTCTTATATAGTAGGGGCGTGTGTATAAACGCGTTAATAATATCGTATTATACTAAGGATAGGTCGAAGCGGGCAGCGATCGTTATTAATAATCTAAAGGCGGGACTAGCGAGAATAGCCCTATAGATATCTTTTAACGATTCCTAATACTATTAATCTCCGCGGAGTACTAATCTAGCCTTATACTTCTATAAAAAGCTATATTTATTAAACTTATAGGTTATCAACTATATATATCTAAACACCTATTACCCCTTTGCCTTATTTTTCGATACCGTGATCTATAAGCCTATCTCTTTATATAAGCGGCTAGTTATAGGGTAATCGTACTAAGTAAGGCCGAATAATTATATTAGCGAGAATTAAGGAGAGGAAAGGAAAAGGTCTATAGAGAGGCGCAGGATTTACTAGGTTTATACGAATCCGCGGTAAGGGCAGCGCGAGGTCCGAGCATCGGACCTGCGCGCTAATTAGCGGTTCCGGCCTTATACTGCAACTATACGTTTAAGGGGTTAACCCGTGATATTACCCCCCTCCCCCCTCCTCCTCGGGTCGCGATAACTAAGCGCCGGTCCCCTTTACCCTAACGCTACGTAAGGGAGGCGTGTATCCTCCCTTATATTAGGCCGGTTAGTATCGCGCTGGGTTTATAGCGACTTCGCCTATAGGTCGTCGGTGCCCAGCGCTCCGCTATACGCTTACTAGTTATCTTAAATAACCCCCGGTTACTCCTTCTCCTTTATTTATAAACTACTATTATAAATAGCTCCGTAGGCTTTTATTATCTTCTATTATTTAATATTATTGTATAAGCGTAGTTTAGCCCGGATTTATATTTATAGTTAGTTTTTCCTTTTATAAGCCTATAACGTTATTTTAGTAGTAAGCTCCTTTGCCGATTCCGTGCTAAGAGCCGTGTCGTTCTATACTAACTCACGGCGTAGTCTCTCTAACTTCGTAGTTATTTTATTAATCTATAATTTATAACTTTTTCGTTTATCTTTTTTAACTATTATAAGTTTCTTAATAAGCCCTTATATTAAGCGGGGTAGGTAGTAGCTAATAGGGTGTATATAGATATCCGCTCCCCGATATAGTGCCCGTTATACCCGCGAGGGTACCGCTAAGGAATAGTTAGTATAACGAAAGGAAAGTCCGTAGACTTCAGTCAAGGAAAAGATATCACAGAAAAGGCTCGATAGCTTAGTATCGCAGAGTGATCGCAGTATATTCGTCAACCAAGCCCTGACTTCAAACCAAGACTTTAACTTAAGGGATTAAACTGATCCCTTAACGTACGCATAGAGATAGGTTCGGATCGGTGGTCCGTGCACGGCTATCGGTCCGACTATATACCGATAGGTCTACGATTATCTCGTTACACTGCCCCCCCCCAATAAGTCTAGTCCCGTAGACTTATATTATCGTGATGCCTTTAATTACGCGTTTATCACGATTAATTATCTCTATCTAGTTCTAAGCGAGCCCTCGTTAAAACCCGTAGGGAAAAAGAGTGGCCGCTCCTTTTATTTTCTTCGGCGTTCTATCGCCGACTATATACCTCGTGATTTATCCGAATATTACTATAGAAACTCCGCGATGCTTATTATTATTACCTATAGTTATCTAACCTTTCGCGGATATTATACCTAGCCTTAGGTAACCGTTCGGCGACGAGTATATAGTCTTATCACGTAATTTTTCCTTATAGCATTTAATTTTCCTTACCTATCTTTCCTTTATCACAATCGCCGACTACACGGCAATAATTTACTATTTCCTATCCATTAATTATCGCCATCCACTCGCCGCTATATCGGATACTTCTCTGCAGGTGGTTATTACTATAAGTGAGCGTCTATTTAATAAAGCTTAGGGATAGTTCGGCCTCGTCGCCGATAAGGCGCCTTACTAGCGTTATATCGCTCGATTAGGTAGCTATATCGAGGTTAAATGCCTCGATAAGTCTACCGGTCGTGTAGGCGCTAGCCGCTACGTTACTTACGCCTATAACTAGTAATAATATACCGCCGTATATTCGACGATCTTTCGGCGTTTCCTTATTTTTATACTAGATTTCTTTTTATTAGATTCCGGAGTTCTTAATAAGTATAGCTTAGCTATTTTAGAATTATAGTAAACATATACTTAATAAGAATAACGACTTAACGCCGATCTAGCGTTAACGCGCCCACGCCCGTATTTCTAATACCTATAAGTGGTTCCGGGCGGTTATCCTGCGTAGCGACCGTAAGCTTCTCGTTAAAGCTATAAGTTTCTATTTCCGCTAAGCGTTTAGCGGTCCTATACTAATTATTAATAGAATTAGTAGCTTCTCTTAGATAAGGTTACTTCTCTACACTTAGTTATAATATTAGAATTTATATACCGCCTCGGCCGCGTTACTAATAATAACGCCTTAGTCCTTTTAGACCAGATCCGTCCGCCTCGAGAGGATAACTTACGGGATATCACGTCCCTTCGGCGCTACCTCGCCGATCTACGTGCTATATATCGCCGCCCGTATCCCGATAAGGATAATTAGGAGGGCATTAAGGCCTTCCCGGCGCTACCTAGTCTCGCCGCTCTATTAGCGGCTATTAATAAGCCTCGTTACCCGCTCCTTAGTTATCGTTTTACTAGCTATATAGCGACTCCTCGCTATAGTTATATACCCCGGGCTAGTCCCTTTATTAGCTAGCTTCCTACCGCTAAGCCGGTGCCCGAGTCTCCTTATCCCTTTTATTAATATACTCCCGTCTCCTCGCCCGCCGCCAATAATAACGATAAGGAGGAAGCGGTCCCCGGACCCTTCCGTCCTAACTGCCGTCGCTATCTATCTAGTACCACCTTAGGCGTAAAGACCGACTTTTATAGTTTTAACGATTAATTTCTTTCGCCCGCTAAGCCTTCGCCGGTATTAATCGCCTATAATAGCGTTAAACTTTATACTAATAGTTTAGGATTTAGGACTAATTAGGGTATTAACCCCGTTTATTAAGTTATTATAATAAAAGGTTATTATAGCCTATAATCGAGTTTTTATTTTTATATCCGATAACCCTTTAGCGCTTTATACTATCTTATAGTCGTCCCACTTTTTATATATATATTTTTTATACTTTTAATACCTTTTCCGGATCCCTAGAGCGTTCTCTAGGTGGTCCTCTGGTTCCTAGGTATTATACTCTACCGGCTAGCCTGCCCACTTTATAAAATAAAACGTTTTTCCTTATTCTCCTTTATAACTAACGATATCTTCTACCTCCTATTTATCTTACTCCTCCTCTAGAAATAGGAGATCCTTCGCTAATAGCTTTACGGCCACTCGGTCTTTCCACGGTTCTAATAAGGACACCGGGAATATATCGTATATCCTTATATACTATAAAGGAAGGCGGACCCTATACGCCTATTTACCGATCCTCTTAGTTACTTATACCCGAATATATCGCGGTGCTAGCTTTAACCCTTACAGGAATCAGAAGTTCCTTATAAACAGTCTAACAATATCGCCTACCTTATATTACTACGGCTAATAGCGTTTATTATAGTGCCGAGCCTAGTGCTTTATAGTATACGCCTAGTATTCGCGGATCTTTCGCCGAACTTCCGCTAGCTTCTTAATACGTTCTTAAACGCCTTATACCCGGGTATTATCCCTAGGGCGGATATATTCCACTATATATAGATAGTACCCGTATAACGCTTTATACGGCGAAATACTAAGTAAGGAATACTCGCTATTATTATAGGCGAACCCCGCTTATAATAACTAAACCGGCCACTATATCGTCGTATCGCCGGCGATTATTTATAGGTACTTAATCAGGAACTAATATATTTATTCCGTCTAACTATCCGTTTATAGGTAGTATACGGTGGATAGTCGCTAAGCGTTCGCCTATTTATAGTAAAACTCTATCTAAAACTAACTAGTAAATAGCTTATCCTAGTCTATTATTATACCCTCCGGGCTACCGAATCGGCACTTAACCTCCCTATATAGTAACGCCGCTAGCTAGGGTATTATTAGGTCCTTCCGCGTAGGAATAAACAGGGTATACTTTATATACCGGTTAACAACTACTAAAATAGCGTTATATATTTGCCTATCGGCCCCTTTTATAGGTAGTAGACCCGTAATAAAATCTATACTAATCTCTTAGAACGGATATATAGGTAACGGTAATATCTATAGCTAACTATACGGCTTATATTATAGCACCTATACCCCTTAACACACCGAATATACGGTAATATAATCGCGAATATCCGCCGCTAAGTCCACCTAGTAGAACTTTCTTAAAATCAGCTCGAGTATCTTATTCGCTCCTATATACCCGGCTCGGGGGTTATCGTAGTGCTATTATAGGACCTCCGCCCTTAGGGCGCCTTATATAGGTAGTACTAACCGTCCCTTAAATAATAGTACGTCCTTATCTTTAAGAGAGTACCCCGCTCTTTTTCTAGTCCCTCGGCGAATATTCTTAATTAAGGATATATAATCCGGGTTAGTAGTCTATAGCCCTCTAACCAGATCTTCTAGTTCCTCGCTAATAGTGCGCCGACCTGCCGTTTCGTTCCTAGCTAGCTCTTTAGCTATAGAACGTGGGATATACTAATCCGGTATTATAGTAACCCTAGCCTTATTAGCCTCGGGTATTAGCGATATCTTATTAATAACCCTTCGCTAGGCAGTCGCCCTATACCCTATATCTCGTGTTTAGGAGCGGGTAATAGCAGCGACGATAACACGCCGGGTACCGTTAATAGGACGCAGGAGTTATAGCCCTTTTCTATCCTCGTATTCTCTTAAGCTAGGCAGGGCCCCCTCCTATAGAGTCTATACCCGCTTATATTTACTAGGCCTATATTCAGGTAGCGTTACCCGAGCGGCTTAAACGTATACGATCTTTATCGCGTTACTTATTAGGGTAAGATAGATACTCGCGTTCTATTAGTAAACGCTTATCGGGAGGTCGCTAACTAGTCGTAATCTTTACGATAAGGTAAGAAGTATAGTATTATATAGCGTTTTATCTATTATATAATCCGGCTATCTTAATAGGCTATTTACCGGGTTAGTTTTACCCGGATAGTATTAAACCTTAAAGTGGAATAACGATAATCGGTATACCCACCTAATAAGCCTTCCGCGAAGGTCCCGTACCGGCGTGTTTAACACGCCCTTAAGCGCCTAATAGTCCGTTAGCACGGTAAACGCCTACGCTATACCTTTAAGATAGTGACGCTAATACTTAAGGCTTTCCACTATAGCTAATAGCTCCTATTACCCTATACCCTATTATTACTCTATCTCGGAAAGCTTCCGTAAGAAGTAGGGAACCGGTCGCTATCTAGTCTTATACTTCTAACTTAGGATCCCGGAAATAGCCTTATTTAAGGCGTCCGTCTTAACCCTTATATCTAGCACTGGATTCCAGTGCCGTAGAATAATCGCCGACCCGAAGGCGACCTTTAGTAGTTTAAACACCCGCTTAGCGTTATCCGGAAACTTAAAAGGTCCCTTCTTTTTACCCGCCTAACTGCCTTTTAATAGCGCGGTTAACGGTATAGTAACTCTAGAGTATCCCTTAATAAACCTCCTATAGAAATTAGTAAAACTAAGGAAAACTTAAATATCCCGGAATAACTCGGGCGCCGGCTACTCGGTAACCGTATATACACGTTCCGGATCTATCGCGATACCTTCGCGGGTTACTATAAACCCTAAGAAGTTTACTCGGTTATAGTAGGATTTATACTTTAATACCTTTGCGTATAGCTAGGCCCTATAAAGCCGATCCAGGACCTTCTTTAGGTCCTTTATATGCTATTCCCTTAACGTGGAATATATAAGGATATTATCTAGGTAAGCGATATAATATATATCTAATAAACCGGCGAGTACTCGGTAAATATACGCCTAAAAGGTAGCCGGAGTATTTATTAGCCCGAATAGCATAACTATATACTTATAGTAGCTATATCGCGTTCTAAACGCTATCTTTTAGCGGTCCTCCTTCTTAATCCGGATCCTATAATAGGTATCTCGGATATCCACCTTAGAAAAGTACTTCGCCCCGGTAAGCCTATCTAATAGCTTACCGACTAGGGGTAGAGGGTACCTATTCTTAATCGTTATAGCGTTTAACCCTCGATAATCGGCGTAGAGTTATAAGCTACCGTCCTTCTTAGGCACGAATAGTACTAGTAAGCCTATAGGGCTCGTCGACTATTAGATACGACCGCTTATTATCCCTTCGGCGATATACTTTTTTAGCTCTTCTAGCCAGGCTTAAGATAAAGGATATAACGGCCCGAATAGCGGTTCCTTCCCGTCTTATAAGTCGATCGTGTATTCGGTGTCCTTTAGTAAAGGCGGCTCCTTTACGGCCTGCTCCGAAAACACGTCCTGGTAGTTAGCGATTTCCGGCGGTAGCTCGATAACGGGTCCGTATATCACCTTATCGTTATCTATAAACGGAATAGTTATATCCGGCGTCCCCGGTGCGATAGCAGTAGCGGCAGCGATATATATAACGTACGCCTTCGCGCGCTTTTTAATAACCTCGTAAGCCTATAGTTCGGGGTTTATAATTAAGATCGGCCTATAGACGAATATTCGGTAAGCCGTATTAATTATAATACCTTCCTAACCTATACTATCGTTTAAGAGTAGTAATTATCCGGTACCCTTAGGTCGGTCCGTATATAGGAAGACCCTTTTTAGTAGGCGTGGCCGTCCCTTTATATCTAGTAGATAAAAAGCTAAGCTATACGCTCCACGAACCCACGCCGGGCTACTATTAACGCCTTTAATCTCTACAGTCTTAACCTCTAAGAGCGGTTTTAACCCTAGGCGTTCCACTAACGCCGGGCTAATAATATCTATCTACGTATAGGTATCTAAATCCACGCTAAACTCGATCTCCTTCTTATAACGGATTACTATCGCTATAAATCTCGCTACCTTACTAACTATAATCGCCGGCCGGTTATTAGGCATAAGTCCGGCCCCCTTATTACCTACGCCGACTTATTTCCCGACGAATAGAGTTCCCTAACCCGAATATCGTTATTAAGGTTATTATATATAACGTGTATATTACTAATACGGGCGCGACTTTTCGCCGCCCCGTTATTAGCCGTTATCCGTTATTCCTTATTACTATAATAGTCCTTAGAACGGTAACCTTTTTTACTATAGTTATAGTACTCGCCTATAAAGGCACGCGTGCTAGGCTATATATATAAAAGCTTAGGGCCTAAGCCTAATACCTTTTAACCCGTTAAGGGCGCCCCCTTCGAGTCCGTCTTACCTAGCTTAGCGGGCGTACGCCGATTAGTCGCCGGGGTGCTTACCCGACTTAAGCGACTATCTAAACACTAGAAGTTCGATAGGGTCCTTTTACGATTAGTATCCGATCGCTTACTACTCGCCTTCTCGATAAGGCTTATATCCTAGAATAGCTATACCTTTTAAGCCAGCGTCACGGCCTTATCTAACTTAGTCCTCCGCTCTTATATCTTATCCTTAATACGTAGAGGTAGCCGGCTAAAGTAATCGTAGGCACGCCCTTCGCTTCCGCTTATCTCCTAGCCTAATAGCCGGTATAGGTTATCCTATTATTCGAATAGCTTTATCGGCGTTATATCGCCGGTTATTTATAGCTTACGAAGTTCCTTACGGTAATAATACCGTTATATATCCCGGGATAGATACTCTCGCCGAATAAACGCCGTAAAGTCGTTCTAATTCGGGTTAGCGATCTTCCGGGCATAATGCCTCTAGGACGTCTAAAAGGTATATTCGAGCTTTATTAAAGCCTATTCGATCTGCTATAGCACTAAGGACTAGGTCTAAACTAATTCCTAGCCTTAATTGCTACTAACTGGTTATTAATTTCTATAACCATAAATAACTCTTTAATTAGCTTATAGCTATATACCGGCGGCTTTTTATAATTACGCCGGGGCGCCGGTTATTCGGCGAGCTTCTTTATAATTACTCGATTAATCTCGCTTTATCAATAGAGATATTACGAAAATATCGTAATTAACGCCTTTTACGTTAATATTAAGGGGCCGGCGGCGGATCGCCGATTAGCCTATAAACCATTATCTTTAGGACCGAGCGTAATCGGCGTATCCGTTAACCCCTTATATTTATCCGGTCCCTGCTCGGGCACCGTTATTATTAGTTTCGGTACAATAGGCGCCTACTCGGCGTCCGCCTTATTAGGTCCCCCCGGGGGGACGCTTATTCCTTAAGTCCTTCTTAGTGGTATCTTCGGCCTAACTACCTTAAAGGTGTGGAAGTTAAAGAATTATAACGAAAAGAAAGTCTATAGACTTTAGTTAAGGAAAAGATATTATAGAAAAGGCTCGATAGCTTAGTATCGTAGAGTAATCGTAGTATATTCGTTAACTAAGCGCTAACTTTACACTAAGACTTTAACTTCAGGGATTAAACTAATCCCTTAATATACGTATAGAGATAGGTTCGGATCGGTAGTCCGTGCACGGCCATCGGTCCGACTATATGCCGATAGGTCTACGATTATCTTGTTATAGTTAGCCGCTAGCGATATCGCGCCCCCCCCCCCCCCCCGCCTCCGATAATACGGAAAGAGGTTAATTAATCGAGAGCATAGCCGAGGAGGCCCTCGCCGCTATAGCGAATACCGGTAAGCGTCCGGCTAAAAAGGAGGTTCGTGATATAGCCTAATACTTCGCCGCGAGGATCTTACTAACTCTCTAGTAGGCCGCGACGCCTACTAAGCGTTAGCGTAGCCTAGCCTACCCCCCTAGCCGACCTCGCGACGCCTTTTATCGCCTATATACCGATCGTATAGCTAGCGTTAAATAGAAATTTAACTAAACGTGCTATAATTAATCCGGGCCTAGCGCGGCCCGTAATAACCCTAAATACTACGAATACGCCGTAGGATCCTACCCGTGCCGCCCTATAAGTTTCCTACGATTTATAGGCGAGGTTATTACGACTAACCTCCCTAGCTCCCCGCCGCCGCTATCCTATTTATTAAGCCTCTAGCCGACACGGGTCGCGCTATACACGATAACCCTAATAATAATAATATAAGTATCCCCCTTTACCCTTTTCTGGGTCGCTGCTAACCCTAGCCTAGCTCCGCGAGGCCTATAAATTACCTTATAGTAACTACTACGCCTCCCTATCTAAGGCAGCTCCCGCTATCGCCCCCGCTAACTCCGCCCCCGCCTCTATTAACGACGGTAAGGGTCTCCGCTATAAGGTACCGGCCCTCCGCCACGAGGTTCGCTTATAGGGCGTAGCGATAACTAGCCTCCTAGAGGGTATCCTCGCCGCCCTCTAGGGAGGTAACGGTCCTACTACTAGCAGCAGTAATAATAATAGCTAGAAGGGCCCGGGTAATAACGTCGCTAACTAAAGTCCTCTACGGAGGCACTATTTATCTTATTAGAACCCGGTAAAGAGGCCGGTAAATTCCCCCCTTTAATTAATATACGACTATAGGTTATGCCCTCCTTATATTAGGATCTCTTTATCTTCGCGTATTCCTCGTAACATAGTCTTATAAAGGCCTATTATTCTTATCCGCGGGGCCGTATTCCGCTTTAAAATCGTTTAACGCCTTAATATTCTATACGGTATCTAACGGTTCCTAAGTAGGTTCCGCGTATCCCGCCTAGTATACTAATACCTTATATTGTACGCCGCGACCTTACCGTTTATTCCGTGCGTATAAGATACTTTTTACCTCCTACTCTTCGTCGCTATAGAGTCCGTCCCTAATCGGTTTAGGTTAGGGGTCGGTTATAAGCTATCCTAGGAGGGGGTCGCGGCTAGCTCGCTTTAGGATATCGATATAAAAGTAAGGATATATCCCTAAGGGTATATCTAGCTTAATAATATAGGAGTTAATCACTTTTATTACTCTATACTTTTAGTATAGCTAGCTTAGCTTCTTAGAGGGCCTAGGCGTAGAGTAGTTAGCTATAAAGAGCTACGCGAGGTCTCCTACTTCGAAACGCTCCGCCGGGAGTCGTTACTTATTCGCGGGTTCCTTATCCTATAGTTACTTTAAGGCTATAGCTGCTTATACGAGCTCCACGGCTCCTTATAAGCGACTAAGTAGGTCGTAAGCGGTGGCTTCCTTCGGGTATATAGGCGTTAGGTCGTGTATTTAGATAGGGTCGACGTGGAACCCGTGTTCTATGAAAAAAGGACTTAGCTGAGTTATTAAGCTTTTCCTGCTATTAAGCGATAGCTACGCGGCGGGTAATAGGTAACCCTAATCGTCCTAGGAGTAGTATATAAAGGTATAAAGGTAGGCCTGGATACCTTAGTTTAGCCTCTAAGGCCCTTTATCGGTTTAAGAGTAGTACGCTATACTAAGTCGCTATTTAATCCTTATAAGTTTATAAAGGTATCGCTAGAACCTCCCGGTTTAATTTAAGCCTTAGTCGTTAATAATTAAGAGGGGTATACTATAGAACCTAAAATAATAGTTTAAGAAGCGTTCCGTGTAGGCCTCTGCTTTTATTATTTTTATCGCTTTTAATATCACTAACTTTATTAGCCTATCTATAATCACCTATAAGAACCTCGCCCCGCCCTTACCGGTAGGTGGTAGGTCCGTTATAAAGTCTATTACGAGGTGGCTATGAATTCGCTCTAGTATAGGTAGTGGTTTTAGTAGCCCGCGCTTTATATTCCGCTATTAGTTACTTTTATTACACGGATTATAGTTATAGACGAATTTCCGTATATCCTTATTTATACCGGGCTAGAATAACTATCGGGCTATTATAGCGATTATATTCTCCTTACCCGGGTAGCCGCTAATAGCGGAGTCGTGGATCGCTTATACTAAGCGTCCTCTTAGTAGCGAGTCCTCTCCGGAGCTTAGAACTTAGAGGCGATCCTAGAAGGTTACGTATCCCGCGGGGTTAAGAGACTGTTCCGTAATCTATAGTTATAGTCTAAGGGAGGGGTTAAAGCTATAAGCTTTTACGGTGATTATAGCAAGGACCCCTTAATACTAGGGGTCGGTCTTTATGGTTTCGTCCTAAAGTCGCTAAAGGTCTTTATTTACTTTTAATATACGCTTAACGGATATCCTCCGTATTATCGGCTCGGGGACTATTTTCGGGAACACGGAGTTAGGTATTAATTAGATTACCCGTCCTTATTCCTAGTCGTCTAAGCTATCCTTCGGGGCGTCCTATTCGCGATAGGAGAGGGTATCCGCCGCGAAGTTCTTAATACCTCGCTAGTACTCTAGTATAAAGTTAAATTAGGCTAATTTACCGGCCTAGCGGCTTTACTTTTTAGTAAGGGACTATTTAGTTATAAAATACTTAAGGGCCTTATAGTCTAATAGTATTATAAATTACTTATAGCTAGTTAGTTCTGTTTTTTAGGCGAGTATATAGCTTATAATTACTAATATATCCTTATTATAGATAGGGTAGTTATACTTTGCCGGGGTAAGCTTACGCGAATAATATACGATTATATAACGATATCCTAGCTTATCCACCTAGGATAGGATACCACCTAGCGTATAGCCTGAGTAATCGGTTTCTAATATAGTCTTACGGTCCGGGTTTTATAACTATAGAACGGGCTTTATCTAGAAGAGTTGTTTTAATTCCTTAAAGGCGGCGTCTTCTTTAGTCCCCTACCTAAAGAGCCAGTCCTTTTTTGTTAATACTATAAGGGGGGCCGTGATATCTATAAAGTCGTAGATAAATATCCGGTAGTAGTTCGCGAATCCTAAGAAGCTTCGTACTCCCTTTATAAAGGTAGGGGCCTCTTAGTCGCGGATAGCCTTTAACTTCTTAGGGTTATAGGATACTCCTTTATCTACTATAACGATAAAGCCTAGGTATTTTATTATTATTACGCTAAACTCGTATTTAGCCGGGTCTAGATTTAGACTAGCGTCTATAAGCCTATATAATACTAGCCGGACCTTCGCCTTATAGTCTTTATAAGATCTACTTAAGTAAATCAGGACGTCGTCGATATAGGCTATAATAAAGTCGTTAAGAAACTCCTATACGGTCTAGTTAATATAGTATTAGAAGGTGGCGGGTACGCCGCTTAGTCCGAAGGGGTATACTGGCTACTTAAAAAGAGCGAACTGTATTCTAAAGGCCGTTTTGCTTTTATACCTAGGAGCTATACGGATCTTATAGAAGGCGCCGACTATATTAAGCTTCGTGAACCACTTAGCGCTAGCTAGGTTATATAGGGTCTTAGTGATTAGGGGGAGGGGGTAGCGATCCCGCTAAGTAATCGTATTTAGGGCTTTATAATTATAGTAAAAGCATAACCTGCCCCTTAGCTTCTTCACGAATAAGACCGGCGCGGTAACCGCTAAGCTATTAGCTTATATAAATCCCTTATCTATTAGGTTATTAAGCGTTTTCCAGAGCACTAATAACTCTTCCCTTAATATACTATAAAGGGGCTCCTATAATAGGGTCGGCTTAAGCTTATCGGGACCTTATTTTAGGGTGATTTTATAGTTAACGCCTAGTCGGTAAGGGGGTAAATCGTTAGTCTTATTAGGCGTAAAAAGGTCGCCGAACTCTTATAGTATATTCGTAAGGATATAGTCCCGAGGGTCTACTAGTTCCTTTCTATAAAGGGCCTTATCGATATCCTATATACTAATAGCCCGGATTAAGGCGTTAAACTCGTCTCTTTCTTTTCCCTTTAATCCCCTTTTTATCCGTCGTATTATAGCTATAAACACCGATCCTAAGACTAGCCTTACCTCGCGGATAGCTTACACGTCGACTAGTTCTTTCTCGCCTATTAATCGTAGGTTAATATTAGCGACTCCGTGGTATAACCTATAATTCTTCGCGTAATATATAACGTCGTTAAATTCTAGCCACGGCTTTCCTAGGAATATATCCTAATCTAGTCCTTTTACTATATAGGCAAAGACTTATTATATATAGCCGCTAATCTTAAGCTTAAACGCGGCGATCCCGGCGCTAGAAGCCGGCTTAGACGTATCCGAGAATCCTTTTAGTAGTCGTCTCCTTTTATTAACTAATAGTAACTAAAGTTTTTAGGTAAAGCGTTTATTTATAGTAGCGTAGTAGTTATAACCCGTATCTATAAGAGTATATATATATCTTCCGTTTACTTATATTAATATTAAGGCTAAATCGCTATTAGCTAGGTATTTAAACGCCTCCTACTCCCGTCGTAAAGCGGCTATCGGCTCTAACGCCTATTTTCGTGTTAAAGCTATTCTTTTCCTGATTCTTTATTATCTAAACCGTCTAAACTCGCGGCGACGTCGTTATCCCTGGCCTATACCTTCGCTACACGGGCGCCCTTAGCCTTACCCTTATCCCGGGACTTATAGTTTATACGGATATATCCCCTCTTCCTATAACCCTAGCACTCCCGGTCATCGCGAGGTCGGTCTATAGTCGTATCGGGCCGGACCTAATTAATCCCGTTTATTATAATGTCTTTATCGGTATCGGTCTCTTAGTTCCGGATTCGGTTTAGTATATAAGTATTCCGGCTAGTTAGGCATAGGCCTTCTAGCCTTTAGGCGATACTCTAGACCTTAATAACCTAGCTTATATAGTCGTAGGGTAACTTCGTAATAACTAAGGCGCTACGTAGCTTCTAGCTTAGAGCTCTCTCTAGGAAAATAATCTTCGCCGAGTCTACCTACTCGCTATTACCTATTTAGGCGATCTGTTTTTTATATTTTAGTAGGAACTATAAAAAGGTTTACTCCTCGCGTTATTTAAGGGAATATAGTACGAAGGCTATATAAGGCTATTTATTCTGGTCCTTATATATACGGTCTAGGTAGGTAAGGAATAACTCTAGGACGCCGGTACCTCCTAGCCCCCCGGCGGTATAGAAAGCTAATACTATTTACTAAGCACTCCCTTCTAAGTATAAGTTAATATAATACTATATTTCGGCTCGGTTATTAAATAAGTCTTTATCTAGTAGGAGCTTATCGCGTATCTACTATACTTAGGTGGTATACTCTATTTATCTTCCGCTAAACTTCGCGGGGTATAGTAGGGGCTTAATACGTAGCGGATATAGTTCGCTTAGCTCCTATAGGACTACGATCTAGGGGGGAGCAGAGGTTACTAGGGTCGGAGGACCTACTACTAACTCGGTAAGCGTGTTTATAGGGGCTCCCTCTAAGGGGGGCGCGAGGTTAGGGGTAGGTTACTATAGAGTCTAGACGTTCCCGAGACCGTTTATAAGTCGTTAGAGTAGCTCTTATTATTAAGCTATCTATTCCTATAAGGGACCGAGTATCGTATTAATAGCCTCGGTAATCCTTCTAGCTATCTACTTAGCTAGCTTAGCGGGGTTTATAGGACCGCCGCCGCCTAACAGCGTGTTCGTATCTAACTCTATACTAATATAGCGTATAGGGTTCGCTAAATTCTAGCTATATAAGCGGCTAGTTATAGGGTAATCGTACTAAGTAAGGCCGAATAATTATATTAGCTAGAATTAAGGAAAGGAAAGGAAAAGGTCTATAAAGAAGTGCAGGATTTACTAGGTTTATACGAATCCGCGGTAAGGGCAGCGCGAGGTCTAAGCGTTGGACCTACGCGCTGATTAGCGGTTCCGGCCTTATACCGGAACTATACGTTCAAGGGGTTAACCCGTGATACTTTATAACTCTTTAAGTAATCCTATTAGGCTTATCGAAACAGGACCTTATATAGGTAGCCTTTAAGGTCTCCCTGATTTTTCGGAGGGGCCCGTAGTTACTTATAGTGTATCTTATAGGGTCTATTAAGTGCCTTTTTAATTTTTAACTTCGTTAGCGGCTTACTATTTAAGTTACGGATTAATAGGGCGTGTTTTTATGCGTTAAACGCGGAGATCTAGTCGTAGTTACTAATATAGCTTCGAAATTCAGCTCCCTCCTACTCTATAGGTATATAGCCTATAAAAGTAGCTATTATAAGCCTTGCCTAAAAAGGGGTTTCTGGTAGAGTTAGAAGGTGACTATCTAGGCGTTAGTGATTAATCGCGGCTATAAAAGAGTCTCTTTTTAGCTCCGGCCTCTTAGGTTCTATAAGCTCCTCCTATTATTCCGGCCTCTTAGGCTCTATAAACGGTTCCACCCCCTAAGCCTCGAGGCTAGTAGGCATAGCCCTTGGGAGAGGTTGTTTAACCTCGCTACCCGACTAAATAATAGGCTCGAAGTATGCTATTATATATATATTAGGCAATAAATCAGCTCTATACGACTCGTCTTACTTAATTATATATACATCTAGTAGGCGGATCTAATTAATAATATCCGCTAGTTCTTTTTCCGTTAATTAATGGAAATTATCATTCAGGGCTTCGAGGCTCCTAGTAAAATATTCTTATTCGTTAAATAGCATATTACATGTATAAACGGTACGATTACTCCCAAGGCCAGGGACCCAGATACGGTAAATATTAGTTAAATCATATCCTATAAGGCAACTAATATAGGCTCGTGGCGCTAGTCGAATTTAAAGCTTTCTAGATCTTATTAGAGCCGCCCTGGTTATAGGAAAAGCCTTATAACCGTAGGCCCGAAGGTAGGCTAGCTACGGCTTATGCTGATCAAGGACTTTAAATAAGGTCTTCTACCCAAAGCGTTATTTAGGTGTTCTGTTTTATATGTAAGTAGTGGATAGGACGACCTTAACCTATAAGAAAATAGGTAATCGGGAGTAGATTCATATAGATCGTGCTTTAATTGTAATAATAGCCCTAGATCTTTCGGCGCCACTATTCTATACGGGAGTCTCTACTAAAAAGGACTCTACTTAGATACTAATTCCCTTGTTAAGCCCTGTATTTCGTGCGATTATATTAGTTCGTTATTATACCTAAAGATCCGTACCTAGCGGTTAAACTAACGCTAAAACTATCTGGTAAAGTAAGTAATAACTATATAGATCTCGGAGGCCTTGTTCGATATTATAACGTAATAGGCAACGACGCCGTTATATTACTCTATAAAGAATATAATCCCTATATAGCCCTCGGCGGTTAGCTAGAAGTCCGTGAAGTGGATCGCCTATCTCTCGCCGGTATAGCTTAAAGCTATTCGGGTCCGCCGTTAATCTAATAAAGTATCTTAGATTAAACATAGGCGTTATAGTCTACCGTTCCGGGCCCCTTTAGTTTAACGCCCTATAACTACTCTTCTAATTACCTTATTATATTAGGGCTAGCGTGCCTTAGCCGAAGGTATATATATATGTGTATGTGTATCTATTTAACGCCTTAGCGGCGGCCAGTAAACACTAGCGCCGCGTCCCGCTATCGGGATATTAAGCGGTAAGATATCTATATATCTATACCTAGGCCGTATAATACTAATCGCTTAACTCTATGCCTCCTAAACTATAATAACTAACGATATCTATACTATATTATTAAAGAAAGTATATAAGATAAAAGAAAGTTCCTATATCTCGCCGTGTACCCTCAGGGGTCTACGTGCCTATAGTTATCCTACTATCCACTAGTATATCTACTTCTAGTGAGTATTCCTTCTATATAAAGGTATCGGGCAGATTCTATTAAGGAAGCCTGTTATATCCGCTAGCGCGGCGAACGCCACGCTATTTATTAGGATCTTTATATAGGTCTCCTAGGGGTTAAAGCGGCGAGTTTCCCTTCTATCTTCGTGGTACCAGAGTTTATTTAGCTATTTATAGGAGTTTCTGACCTTACGGTAATAGACGAAATACTCCGGAGTCTTTACATAGCCATAGCCGTAATAGGCCATCTAGCTGTTATAATAAAACCTTTAGTAGTGTCCTGTCCTTACTTAGATTAGGCGTATTAGGGTCTTTCGGGGGAGGGTTAGTTCTTTCGGTTCTCTTTAGCTAAACCCTAGTTTTTTCTATACGGCCACTTTATACCGGTATAGCCGGGACTTAGCGTGCTATTTTTAAAGCCTAGTCTTATAACAGTCTATTATAATAGCTTTTACCCTAGCCTAGGTTACCCTCTTATTTTCTTATAGGATCCCCTAGGCATTTTTGTTTAAATAGAGTTTATCCGCTTATTTAGTACCCGGGATCTATATATATCCTAGTAACTACTATAAGTAGGTCGGGTAAATCGTTACTAGGCGTTATTATTATAGGAATTCCTACCGCGATAACCTAGGTACTATACTAGTAAGCCCCTAGATTACCGCTTAGTTATCGATATAGCAGGTAATCTCGCCTATTTCGGGGAGGCGGACCGCTACGGCTAGTCCTATAGCTAGCCCGGTTACCTCCTTATCGAAAACCACTATATTACGAATATATCTACGACTAAAAGTGATTTCTTTTCCGCCACGCTATATTAAGAAGGCCTAGGTTATATTTTAGCCTCTTTATAACCCGTCTAAGAATACCAGGGTATACTCCGGGTCTAGCTTATCGACCCACCTATTAAACGTTTTTATAGCTTCCTCCTTAGTCCTATTATTAAATAGGATCTTATCCTAGTAGCTTTATCCTATAAAACAGGGTCTTATTAGTTAGTATTATAGCGGTCTTATATATTCTAGCTCCTTTTTCTATAACACTCTTAAACGCTATATCGGGGCCTTAGTCCGTCTCGTGTCTCCTTAAATAATTAAGGAGATAGCTTATACCACGGGGTGGTCCTTCTTAAGTCCTATAATCCGGGTTATATACCTCTACTATAGGTACTCCGCGTAGTCTTCCGCCGTAGGGATTCCTAATTCCTGGTATAGGGCTAGCACCGGGACCGTCTTCTAGGCTAGGAGCATGGTTCTGATTATAGTTATCTATACTCGGGTTATTACCTTAGTCTTAGGTAGGTGTCCGGATAGCGACCGGCACCACTTCCTATAGATAATAGCGTGGCGGCCCTAGGCTAGGGCCCGGGGTCCCTCCTACTAAATCTCCGCCGCGTGATAGGTGATAGTTGCCTTAGCCAAAGGTGCTATAGGTTACTATTAGCTTAGCTAGCTTTTCTTTGAATCGGTTTTCGAAGAGGCTCTGGTATACTAGTCCGTAAATAAACTAATAAGATAGAATACTATTAACCTAGAAGAGTAGTAGCTATAGGGGCGTTAATAACTAAAAAGAGCTTTATAATAGTCTAATTGTAGTGGATACTTAACTTATAGAGGTTTAATCGATTACGCCGCCTAGTCTAATCGTTTAGCGGCTCCTACTCCTACTAGTAACCGTTCTAACGTATCTTCGTATTAGAGACTAGGTTATAAATTAAATCTTCGTAGTAGGCTAGGTCTTTTAACCGGAACTTAATCGGGCCAGCTATTCTTTCTATTATAATAGTAAAGTCTCTATATCCTTAAATCGGTATTATTATAATACCGGCGATTATAACGTTACTAAGACGGGCCGGTCTATAATCCGTAAATCTGCTTCTATTATTAAAAATATAGGGGGTAACACCTAAGTCTGGTATAGCGGACTACCGTAGAGGATATACGGCGGCTAAGAGGGTAGCCGCCGGGGCTTCTAGCCGGCGTGGCTCTATATATAGGCACGCCTACTCTAAGACTTTATTATTATTATCGGTAACGGTTCTTTTCTTCTTATTTCGGGACCTAATATTCTCCAGGGCGTCTTATAGGTCCCGGTCATTCCTAAGGGACTTCTCTATAAGCCCCCTAACAGGGCTATTAACTTAAAAGCCCTCCAGCACTAACTCTAGAAATAGTATCTAGTAGCTTTATAGATTATAACTGCGCTAGTAGTATATGAGGTACTTATCCTTATTAAAAAGAATTATCTGCACTTAGAGCTTATACTATTAGTTAACTTTCTTTTAGGGTAAGCGATACGGCCCCGCTAGGCTCTATTCCGGTTAGCCCTCCCGGCCCGTTATAGCTCGTTATTATTATGACCTTTACCTAGGTTTACGGCCAGGAAGGCTATAGTTCTATAGCTTCGAGTAGGCAGCGCGTTAAGTTATTCCGCCGCCTTTTTCCCTTCGGCGATAAGTGTTATCGCCGTTAGTATTTTAAGGTCTAGTACTACCTCCTTTATATCCACCTAGTTACCTAGGGCAGGTTATATAGCGTTAAAGAAGTCGTTAATCCAGAATTTCCTGGGATTATTATATATCCCGATATTATAATAGTTCTAAAGCAGGTCCTGCTAATCGTTTAGCTACGCGGCCACCTTCCTTAAGTTAGTAGACGGTTTATTCTTATATAGGTTATAGTTCTTTTAGGAGTCCTTTATACGGGTCGCGATATAGGGCGCGGCGTCGGCTTATACTATATTATAAAGATCTCTTCCGGCGTTATACCCTTTATTAGGGCCTTCCGTCTCTTCGCTATAATTAACTCTTCTACCCACTTAAGCCTAGCGTGAATACCCTTCTAATAGGTCTCGTAGTCCTTACGATCCTCTTTATATCGGCGGTAGTCTTCGGTATAGGCGGCCTTACCTATAGCTATTAGCTTAGAGATATTAATAGGGTGCCCGTTTATATTAGCGATAAAGGCGTAGGAAGTAAATTCGGGACAGATAGCTCGCTATAGGCAAGAGACAGGATCTTTAGGGCGTAGGAAGTCCTTGACTCTGTTACTATAGGCCCTGACTTTGTAAAGGCGACGCTATAGCTCCTAATCTTCGTGGCTTATATAGATAGTTATATTAGAGGTTATGGTTTTAGTAGTTATAGCCATAGGCAGCTCGGCGTAAATAGCTTTACTAAGTTATTAAGTAAATAAGACTCTTAATTATTATAAACAGTATATAACGTATATAACGTAAAATAAGCGATCGATTCATTAATTTAAATTTTACTTTATATAAATTCTAATCTTAGTGCTAAAATCCTGCCCTTATTCCTGCGGCGGGTCTAGTCCTATTTTCGGGCCCGGAATAACTCGTTCCGGACCTGCTTTAGGCCAGCCTATACGATAAGGCACAGCCTATATATGTATAGCTATCAGGACACTAATATCGTACAAAGTGTGACTTGTGTTCATTGCAGACTATGAAAGAGTACCAGTCTACGATGTCAAATATATAGATAAAAGAGGGGAAATAACACTATAATACATCCAATAGAAGTACCGCCGTATTCGGAGCAGTGCGTGACGTGGCTCTGCGAATATACCTAATAGGATATCGGGGCATTTAGGCATAAATGCCTAACACACCCCCCCAGATCCGCAGGATTAATCCTGACGGTTCTAATCGAATTAAAGCTCAAAATCTAGGGTAGTTTAAGCCTAGATATCAATCCAAAGGTTAACGGCTTATTAAACAGCTCGTGCCTTATTATAATCCCAAAAACAATATAACAATTATTATATAATTATAGTTAATCTAATAATCACGATCGCGATCGTAATCTAATCTAAACCACTGTTAAGTTAATAGTAATTAATCCGTTTAAACTAAGCCGGCAGGGCTCTTTTCTATCCTAAGCATCTTAACGAATATAGCGTGCTTTTACGGCGGTAACGCCTTCGTTATCCTATCGCTAACTATCTTGTTAGTGGCGATCTAATTAATCACGACTTCCCGGCGTTATACGATCTGCCGGATCTATAAGGCCTGGATATCCAGGTGCTTTAACTTTGAGGTGACCTACGGCCAGGGGCTCTCTAATAGCTGACGGGTCTAATTATTATCGCAGTAAATAGTAATAGGGTTAACCTTAAAGGTTAACGTTAGGTCCTTTATTAAACGCAGCGTCGCGATATACTGCCGGGCGGCGGCGCTTAGAGCTACGAGCTCTGCTTCGGTGCTTGATATAATAACGCTCGTTTACTTATTCGCCTTCTAGTCGATAGGCCCTCTAAAAAGCATGGTTGTGTATCCATAGGAGCTATACCGAGTCTCACGATTGTCTCTAAAGGCGGCGTCGCTTATATAAAAGAGGGCGTATTTAGCTAGGGTTTTATCGGAATCCTATGGCCTAAAGGATAGGCAGAGGGACCTCGTTAAGTTAAGGTACTTAAGGCACCTGTTAGCGGCTTTATAATACTAACCGGATAGATTAGTAGCGAATTCGGCTAGTAATAATATTTAATACCTTTATCTTTTCGGTAATATAGTTATTAAGTGATAACTATAGCTTTCGACGTTAACGATCCCTTATAACCCTAATACTAAGGAACCACTTAATAGGACCTAGATCCCGGATCTAGAGGCGTTCCTGTAGCTACTTAATTAGGTCTTCGGCGGCGTTAACATACTCTTTTTGATATAGCAGCACTATATTATTAATATAAAAGAATATAAGCAGCTTATCGCTTCTAAAGACGTAATCGTCCTCCTTTAACTACGTAAGACTATACTTACCTAAAATAGAAGAGAGCTCCTAGTGCTATAGCTTAGGGGAACGGCGTAGGCTATATAGGGCCCGGCGTAGCCGGTTAATCCCACGGTTCGAGGGACGTGGGAGGCTTAAAAACGGTTCTAATCCGGCCTCGATAGTAACGTTAGCGGCAGAGGCGGCCTATAAGATATTCTATCCCGGCGGGTCTCTAATATAGACCTCTTCGTTAAGGCGGGCGTTCGTAAACGCGTTAACGGTATTACGTTAGCGGGTCTCTAGATCGAAGTAGGTAGTAATAGCTATAAGCGTTTTAAAGGTCCTGCCGGCCAGGGTGGAGGCGTAGGCGTTAAGGTGGTTTTAAGGCTATTAATCACCTTAAACGTAGAGGCGTGCCTTAAATTTAGTAATATAGCCGGATAAATTAACCTTATATTTAAATACCTATATTAGATTTAAAGGGCGGCTCGGAATAGCAGTATACTATTTTACTACTTTAAACGTGCCTATCTTAATAAGGGCCTATACCTCTTTAGAGGCGGCTATAACCCACTATATCCTATATAAAGACCTTATTATCTGGCTCTAATTAGAGGGCTCTTCGGGTATATCACGGCGTAGCAGCGGCTTCTTTAGTATATCGAAGCGGTTAAGATAAAGGAAGGCAGAGTCGGCGTATTATTACGGTGGCCGGCGGTTACGTTATGGCTAAGAGGAGGCTGCCGGTATAGTAGCCGGCGCTAAAGATAGGGCACCCGCCGTGGACGAGGATAGACGGGTATCCGGCGCTGGATAGTCCGACGATAGAGTGCTAGCCGGCGTTAAAAAGGTAGCCGGCGGAGGCAGCTAGTAAGCAGCTGCCGTAGGAGTGGTGGAGGGCCCCGGGGCTACTATTACGGTAGCCGTGGCAGTAGCCGTTATCTTATCCTTTAGAACTAACTGATCAGGGGATAATAAACTTATGGCCGTGGTTATACCGGCGGCGGCGCCGGCGGCAGGCGTAATAGTATTATTAGAGTCGTCGGAATCGGAGGAACCTTTATCCGAGTTATTATCGTTATCGGAGTTATTATCGTTAAAGGCAGCGGCGGTTACTGCCGACGTTATAGGAGCTAGAGGTGGTAATTGGTTTATAGTTATAGTAGTAGCAGCTAGGGCAGCTACTATAGGCGTTAATTAACGTGAAGCTAGAGGCGTTATTATAGGAGGGGAAAAAGAAGAAGAAGAGGGCGTTGTTTTAGAGGCTATGGAAGAGGTTATTATAGGAGAGGTTTTAGAGGTAATTATAGTAGTAATTATGGCCGGCGTTATGGCAGAGCCCTAAGCTCCGGCCGGCTGCTCTTTAGTGGAAGGAGTAACCCGGGTAGCCACTATAGCTGCCGTTTTAGGCGGCTACGATCGCTGTTATAACTTATCCACCCCCCCAGAATTAGGCGAGGGAGTCGAATTTTCTACTACTTTAACAGTTACTGCTTTAACCTCTTCTTCTTTAACCTATTTAACTGCTTTAACTATAGCTCTTTTAATTACTTTAAGCTATTCCGGCCTTCTAATATCCTAGAACGACTCTATCGTCGTATTCTACTATATAATTATAAACTAATCGTATATCGGCATCACTCCAATAGTCTCCAGGGCGTCCTTTTCGGTATAATCAGGCAGATTAAGCTCTTTAAAAAGCTCTATTACCATAGGTGGGTCCACGTCACGATCCTTATACAGGATCTTTTTATCAAAGCTAACGTCTCTTATACGCAGGACCCTTCCGAGCTTTAGCACCTAAATCCGATATATATTAGTGTTTTCGTAACCGATTAGATAACCGATATAAGCTCTCTCCGCGAGCTTCTCGTTCTTCCGGCGGCCACGCTAATAGTTAGTAGTTAATGGATAGGCATAGTAGCTATACCTTTTTAGGTAACCGATTAAAGGGGTGCTAGTGATGCGTTCGATACCTATCTTATTAACCCACTTATCTACATAACCCTTCGGCGACTTCTACCCGAGGTCACGGCGTGGAATCAGGTTATACAGGTATATCACGGCGGCCACGATCTCCGGCTATATATCCTACTAGAAGCCGGAGGCGATAGCAAGGGCCCGGGCTATAGCGTATATAACGGCCCCGTGGCGCTTGGCTCCGGCTTTCTAAGCGGCCGTATTAGGTAATAACCTCTCGATCAGGATCCCTCTATTATACGCCCAGTTATTAAGGTTACTCTAAAGGGCTCGTTTATTATCTAGGCGTATCACTATAATAGGGCAGTGATACTACTATGCCGTTCGTAGCTCGAAGGACGTTACTGATAGAAAAGCTGACTTAAGGTCCTTTAGGAAGTCCCCCACGATAAAGTGCGTATAGGGGCAGTAATATAGTATTAGCTTTATAAGCCCGTTAAAGGATTCGTTATTAGAGAAGATATCGATATCTATACGCTATTAAGGGCGTGTGGGCCGGTGGTTTAGTAGCCTTTATGTTACTAGTCTTCGAGCCTTACTACCGGAGCAGCTCTCGTACTCTATTATAAGCGGAAAACCCTCCCCTCCAGAGACGGTGCCGCCTATATAGGCGGTCGTGATATGTTTAAGGGCATCGGCACTTATATAGCCTAGCCGCTCGTGCTATAAACGAGCGTCGGCGACGTTTATAATCGGGGCTCTCAAGCTATTAAAAAAGCTCTGCTATTAAGCCGTCAGTTAGAGGGCAAACTAACCTCCCACGTTCTTTAAAGGCAGGGTAACGGTCCTACCTTTTTCCTTAATTTCTAACGCCTATTTACTAGTAACGAGCGATCCTGTTAGAAGCAGGCGGAGGGCTAACACAAGGGTTATAGGATATCCCTTAATATACGCTATATCCTTTAAAATCAGCGTATAAGGCTAACGATCCCGGTCTTCAACTTGCAGCCTTATAGTGCCGAATCCAGTAACCGGATCCGACTCTCCTCCGCCGGTATTAAACGTCACGAGCTTTTCCGCGGGCCGGTAGTCTTCTAGAAGGTAACGCTTATTAGTGATATGCCTTATAGTGCCGGAATTAACTAACAGCTCGTTTTTAAAGGGTCTATTAGCGGCTCCGGTTAATAAAAAGCTATATATACCGTACGATCCGGTTCTATTATCCGAATCCGAGTCTAAAGAACCGGCGCCCCCGGTAGCCACGAAATTAGATAAATCCTTAGAAGGGTCTTTCGAGGGTGACTTTTATTAACCCTTATTTCCTTTACTTTCGGCGTCCTTTTTAAGGTTACTCTGGAACCTCTTTCGACGATTATTATCCTAGCTAGCCATAATCCGGTTATAACGTTCTTCCGTCTCCTTAGATAGCTTAAAGTTCTTCCCTCTTCGGGCCGGGTTAACGTTTAGGCAGGTCTAAATTAGCTTATAGTAGCTTCGGGTCTTCCGGGCTATACGGGAGTCGTAGATAAATTCCCTTTTAGTACCTTAACCCTATTAACGATCCTTTCGATCCGGTTACTGACCTTCTTTATCCTTTCCTAGGAACGTGGCTATATAGAACGATAACTATCCCGGCTTCCGATCTAAATATAGAGGGTGCCTATAACGTAACCAGGTAGTATATTCGTTAACGACGCTTTTAATATCCGGTAAATCGTCCTCGTCTTCCGTTAATATTATAGAAAACCGGGCTTCCGACCACTCCGGGGAAACTAATCCGATCGCGTTAAAAAATCCGTTAAGCTAGTCTATCTTCGAATCGATCACGTAAACCTTATATATCTTTGCCTCTTTATATAACTTTCGGAAATCGTTAAGCTAGCGTTAATAAGGTATCTTCCTAATAGATTATACATAATCGTCCTAACGGCGCTTAATAAATAACCTCTAGGCAGCGTTAGTAGGCTTAAGGCGTGCCTTTAGGATTCGTAGGATTTCCTTTAGGTCGTCTTTACCGGTAAAGGACTCCGCGAGGCTCCGGTCTATGGTGGTGGTGTTATAGTCTAGCATGGCCTTTATCGCGGCCTTTGCCTGCTTATATTCGTTATAGGCGAAGAGCCATAGCTTATACTTTTAATCCTAGCTTTCGTCTTTACTTATAGCAGGAGGGTTAACCTTTTAGAGGCGTTTCGGATATTTGGTATCGTTAAGATCCGGATCCACGAGCTTTATAACCTCGTTAAAGAGGGCGACTTCTATTACACGCAGATACTACTAGTGCTAGTCCTTAGAAAAGGTTAGTATAACTCAGGTTATCGTGACGGTATAGAAGGGAGGAATAAATAAAGGCGGTTAAAGAGGTTAGTAATAATAGGTAGGCGGACGGGCTAGTAGACGACTCTATCCGTAATAGCAGGACTTAAAAAGAGGCTTAATCGTAGAGCTTTAAAAGGAGGGCTTTAAAAGAGAGAGGCATAGAGCCTAGAACTGTTAGATCGACTAGAATAAAGGCGTATTACTAGAGCGCCGGGCTTATAGCTATCAGGACACTAATATCGTATAAAGTATAACTTATGTTTATTGCAGACTATAAAAGAGTACCAGTCTACGATATTAAATATATAGATAAAAGAGGGGAAATAACACTGTGATACATCCAATAGAAGTACCGCCGTATTCGGAGCAGTGCGTGACGTGGCTCTGCGAATGTACCCAACAGGATATCGGGGCATTTGGGCATAAATGCCTGACAATAGCTTAGCCTTTAGCGAGCCTGAGGTTAGGAATCAAGGCAATCTATTGTATCGATATAGCTCGGTTCGGTTAATCACAGCTTCACATCACAACCTTCGTACTTTATTATTATATACCTTCTGGGTATCCAAACTTCCGTTCCATTATATATCTCAGTCCTCAAGCTACCAATATTACGATACCATTGTCACGTAGTTCTCACTTGGTAACTACATTAGTTTTCGCGACCGGGAGGAATTATGGTCAATGCCTCACTAGCCGGGTTCGGGTTCCTACCGACAGGAGCACGTATTGGTTTGGCTTCAAGGTCCTGCCGAGTGCCTCGCTGTCTGCGGTCGACGTCGGGCGGATATCATCACTATTTGTTCACCACAGGTTAGCAACACGGGGCATCGATTCAGATACCTCCCTGATGGCTAACGCGACTGTCCGACACGTAAATAGGTTCGAGGCATGCATCATCTGTAAAGTCAGAGCCGCGGCTGCGAAAGCCCCTTGGCTTAACTCTCGTTGGTCTCGGATGTGGAGCGCTCGGCTTCCTGGTCGGCACTGGACCTGCATTGTCTGGTGTCCTTGACGCTCTACGGCCTAGATCCGACGACGAGACTCTTCGTGCATACATTCCTACAGACAACATCGCGGCGGCCGTGGAGACCAAGATCAATGCCCATCCCGTAGTGGCAGAGTTGCGCAAGCGGTCGGACCTAAGGGAATCACGGCCGCATATGAAATTTCCAGAAGCGTTTCGTCAGAGAAACCTGACTGCTGGGACTCTTTTGGGACCCGGCCGCCTGACTGTTCCGCCTTTTTCATGGACTGAGGATGGGGGAAAATCCCTTGTGACCATTTTGCACCTAGGACCTGACTTGTGCGGTCATCCAGGCATTGTTCACGGCGGCCTGCTGGCAACTCTGCTTGACGAGGGGTTAGCAAGATGCTGCTTTGACGCCCTGCCGAATAAAATCGCAGTAACAGCAAAGCTCGAAGTGAATTACAGGAACCCGACACCAGCGGGGTCGTTCGTGGTGCTCCGCGCTGAGACTAAACGAGTGGAGGGGCGAAAAGCATGGGTTGAGGGCCGCATAGAAACCCTGACAGATGAAGGCGAAGAGCCCACTGTTCTGGCCGAGGGGTCAGGCCTTTTCGTGTCACCCAAGTCAAGACTTGCTATGGTACGGTTAACCACGCGTCCTCGTATCCCTGCAGCCTGTGGGGTTTCCAGCCGCTGACTACTCTATTAGTTGCTGTCGAGGCTGTACGTGACTTAGACTCAGCCGTTATATTGCAGGAACACTCGTGTCAAACATCCAATCCTATAACCTGGGGCAGCATCGGGTGTGGTACAGGCCGTCTTTCCCGGGTGGGTAAACAAGGACCGAGTCACTGAAGGTCTGTATATAGTAATCAGCAAGAGATCTCTATAACTAGCAGCTCTTATACATATACCAGGTTTTATAGTGTAGAGGTAAGGAATAAGGACTCGATATATAGATAGTAGATAGATATCTATAATAATAAACTAATAAGATTTATATATTTAATCTATTAATTTATATTATAGAAATAAGCTATAGACTAGTATGCTATACGCGTTTACTCTAGTAGCTTAAGTACTCTATATTAATATCTAATTTATATTCTCTAATTCTGCTAGTAGCCCTATATATACCTATCGTAGGCTATATATACTTACTAAAGATATCCGATCTTCCGACTATACTACTTAGCTATTATTATTCTGGTTTAGATATAGACTCTTTACTATACTATTATATATATACATATATAACTAGATATACTCCTAGACTACTCTAAACTACTCTAGCGTTTTTTATAAGCTACTACTAAGTTAGTTAGTTTAATTACGTGGATTAATTAAGAGATAGGCCTATTAGTAAGATTAAAGCTAATAGTAGGAGTAGTAGTAATATTAAGTAGACTAATAGTAATAGTTTAACTGAATAATAGCTCTTAGAGTATTATATAATCTTCTAGCCTATGGCGTTAATATGTCGAGAGTTTTATTATTATTCTTATTATTATTATTATTATTATTATTCTCTTCTTTAGGTTAAATACACTTAATAGAACGTTTCGAAACGCGCGAAGGAATATTTTATAAAAATTAACCGGTATTTTCACTAAAATTAATTCTTTTATTATACTTAACGGGTTAATAAGGCCCGCCGTTAGAAACCGGATTATATGCCGGAGTATTAATATAAGGAGGGAGGTTATTGTTATCTTTGGGCGTATAGTTATTATTATAGTTATCTAAAGAAGAGTAAAGAAACTGATTTTCTAAGATATAAACGGCTCGAACCTAACCAGTCTTTTTAGTTACTGGGTTATAAGCCTTATAGGTATACTTATTGAAACCTATTAAAGCACCTCGAAGTGCCCTTGTATCTAGTTTCTTTATATTCGGGTCGTTGTTTTTATAATAAATAATAGAACTCTAAACCCGTATATTATTATTATTAGGTTTCTGACCTTATAAAAGCTTATAGGTACTCTTATATTCAAGAGCTGAATTGGGTGATCTGTTACATATATAAATAGCCAACAGAATAGCTTTACCCTAAAGGTATCCAGGTAGCCCTGAGTAGAAAAGAAGAGCTCGAACCTTTTCTATTATAGTTCTTATAACTCGTTTAATAGAGCCTTGAGCTTTATGAGTGTATAGTGGCTTTATGTTATGCTTTATGCCTGCAAAGAGGCGTTAAAAAGAGGCGTTATTAAATTCTTTTCCACCGTCTATATCTACTTCTTCAATAAAGAAGTGATATTTATTAGTATTATTGTTGGTATTATTATTATCATTTTGCACCTGAGCTTTCCACTCTTTTATAGCTGTTATAACCATTATTTCAGACTTGTCTAAGAGCAGTTATGCCTATAGAAACCGGGTGGAGCGGTCTAGTATAAACCAAATCCAACGCTTTTTATTATAAGAAAGAGGTTCGATCGGCCCGTAAAGATCTATATAAACCTTTTCTAAATAGGAAAAAGCTTTGTATTTATTAACTAAATCTTCATTTATAAGTGTAATAGACTTACTCTTCCTAGAGGCATTATAGCTCTGTATTTTAGTTAACTCTTCGTTAGTTATATTATAATCTTTTTAAAGAGTATTAGTATAAAGACCTTTTAAGGCAACAGGGTTAATATAACCCATCCTGTTATGCCATAGCGTTATGTTTTCAGTTATAGAGGTAGTCCTTCGACGGTTACTACAGTCTCTTTGTTTATAAAGCTCTTCTTGAGGTTTCTTTATTATATTATTACTTGGTTAAAGTTCAACCAACCCTTTTATTTGTTTATTTAGTTTCTTTAATACCTGTTCTTTAAACCTTTCAAACCCCTTTATTCTAGTTAAGTCTTATGGCTATTGTTTAGGTAAAATACCTCTTTATAACAGTTTCTTTGTGTTTTTTCTAGTATTTATTATATTTATTCTCTAAGACTTAACCCCCCCGTATAACAGTACCCGTGCTACAGCCCAGTACAGCCCGTTATAAGGCAGAGCCGTTATATAAAGAAAGAGGGGCTCTTTATTATTAAATAATAAGAGCTTCTTGTTTCTAGTAGGACCGCGAGCTTTACTATTAAGACGAGAGAGACTAATAATATTCGTGCCTATTTCCGGCATATAAAGACACTCTTTCAAAAGCAGAAGCTTTCTAGTATCCCTGAATTTTATAACGCAGTCTCCTTCATCTTATATTTTTATTTCTTTTACCTAACCCTAACGAACAGTTTTTTTCTTTTATTTAATAAGTAGAAAAGAGTCTTTTATTAGTTATGATATACGCCGTAGCCCCGCTATTAACACAGAAATTCAGATCGAGCTTAATACTGTTTTCTGCTTATGTTTTATAGATCTTTTCTACTAACTAATTAATATTAAGGTTAGTATTATTATTATTATTGTTATTATTATCAGTTACAGAACTGCGTTATGGCTTCCAGAGAGAGATTTCATTAGGAAACTCTTTCATGTCTTATACAGCGATTTTCAAGCAGCAGAACGATATATTTTCTTATTTATTTAAGTCAGAATTAACTAAGTTATTTAACGATTTGTTTTTTATTATTTTTATTTGTTTTCCTTTATTTCTTTTTCTTTATTACGTTATCGATAACGGACAGAAACAAAGACTACTAAGCCGAAGTTCTGATTCGGATTAGCCAAGCTTCGAAAAGTGGGTCCAAAAGTGGGTCTAAATAGTAAAGCTATTTATAGATCTCGCGGCGCGAAGAAAAGCGATGCTTGTACTAAGCGAATAATAGGATTTCCACGGGCAGACTTTTTACTAAAAGCTTATATACCACGTTACGATATCCTCTTATTATAGGCAGCGTGGTAAGTTAAGTGGCTTACTTATTATAGCTATTATTTATGGAGCTATAATAACTATAAAAGCAGCTACGTTTAATCCACGTATTCGTTATCCTGTTTCTTCTTTTTCAAAAAGCCCTTTATAAAACACAGGAATAGTATATCCGATCGTGACAAAGAGTCTTATTCTGATTGTGTAGTTCTTCTGGAACAGGAACAAAGAGCTTACCTCTTAACACGACTCTTAGCTACCGTATTAGGAAGAATAAAGAGCTTTAAACCGTGGTATCGGTATAAACAGTTCGATTCGATTCGCTATCTTCGGGACATAAAGGGATTTCGTACGGTCGAAGATAACGGTCTACGACCGGGGGAGGATAAAGGGATAGCCTCAAAAGGCAGGTGGCCTAAAAAGGCAGGAGTCTTTTTAGTATTTTAAGTAGAATAATAGGGTAAAAAAAGCAGATTTCCTTCTGTGCTAACCCGGGCTTATAACCTTTTAATAGATTGGGCTACGAGTAGTAGACTGTAGGCGCGGAAGACAGGAAAATCAAGCAAAAGCTGTTGAATTCGTAGCTCCGTAGGATTACTGCTTGTTGTACAAGCTTAAAGCTGTGTATAATAATATTGATATTATGTGTAAAGAACTGAGTTCTGGGATTTCTTTCTGGATCCGGGGCTGGCAAAAGACCGTGAAAGATCAGGTGGCGACTATTACGTTAATAGCCTACGCGACTGTTATCACGCCACGTTATTAGCTTAAGTAATAACTAAGATATCGTATTTACGATACCTAGTGTATTTATATAATATATCTTATAAGCTAAGTATATATACACGTATAATACGTATAATACTATAGTATAGGTTTAGCTGCTTATAAATTAAACGTCTAGTTATATAGTTATTACTATATACTGTTTATTTTAACTTAGATATTATACTTATTCTTATAATTATTACTTATTATAAGTATAATATTAATAATATTTATCACTATCCATAGTATATTGTTTATCGCCCACGACTCCTTTATATATCGTTTTATTACTCTAACCTCTAATCTCTCTCTTTAAAAGATATTTAAGTTCTTGAGATTATCTCCGGCCCCTAAGGTACGTCTTCTTATTATTCCTATAAATCTCGCGCGATGTTTGCTAACGTATATATATAATATAGGGAGCTAATAATAATAATAATAATAGGGTAGACTTATTGGGACTGTGATAAACTCTTAATCGGACTATAGTCTAATTATCACAGCTCTTAACAGGCCCTGCCACCTACCAGTTATTCTTCTCTTTGCAAGTACGGTTATTCCGCCTAGGGCATTTGTTTATTCCGACTAGGGCACCATTTTTGCAGACGGTGCTAGCCGACCAAGATCATAAACCTTCCATTTATATATACTTCATAGGGTTAATTGGTTCAATCAAGTTGTATCGTTCGGATCGTCTTTTTGCCTTTGGACACTATCGTCTTTTGCCTTTAGATACGATCGTTAATTGATTATAATAACCGATCTTCATGTAACTTAATTACGCGCCCCGTCCCAGCTCTTCTTATAGCCTGCAGATGGCCTTATCCGTTCCCGACTAAGATCCAGGCGGGACTGGGTTGCCTCCTACGGAATTTGGGTTCGATTAACCCTGACCCCTCCCTCCACGTTGTCCACGCCTTTGACGCTGACCCCGATCCCGAGGGCGATCACGACCTTATCGTTGTTATAAGAACCGAGCGGCGAATAGGCTATTTCGACGTTATTAGGTGTTAAAGATAGATGGATAATTATAAAGGATAAAAAACTCGAAATCGTGGTTATATAATCTATTCTTTTTTTTAAAAAAAAATGGTTATGATTATGGGCGGCTGGCACCGGCTATAAGAATAGTGCCCTAGTCGGAATAAACAAATGCCCTAGTCGGAATAAACGTACTCTTCTTTTTTTTCTTTTTAGCTATATAATTTATAACCTGCTATAGTAAAAACTACGCCTATAATGTTTTTAATGCCTTTAACGTTTTAGACGTTTTTTAGGACGTTTTTAATTGAGTTTATTCATTCATTATATATGTAAGAAGCGATTAGCTACTTCTTGCTAGCGTATTTAAGCTTAGAGCTTATATCGCTTTATCTTAGTAAGCTATGTTACTTGACTTTGCAGTTAGATTCGTGGAATAAGGGCTATCTATTACAAACAGCATATAACTTAATTACGTGAAATAAGCGATCGATCTATTAATTTAATTAACTCTATGGAAATCTCTGATCGTGGTGCTAAAATCCTGCCCTTATTCCTGCGGCAGATCCACTCCTACTTTGGGGCCCGGAATAACCCGTTCCGAACCTGCCTTAGGCCAGCCTATATAATACACCCCCCTAACTAAATAACTATTCGGCAGTTACTTACTTAAAGTTATTCACAGGCTTCTTTTATTGATATATCCCTTTTTATAACATCCACGTAGCTTCTATTACACTTTCCTTCTAGCTTTTCCAAATATTCGGGCAAGATCTCTTCTAGCTTATTTATATAGAGACGTCCCTGTATATCCATTACTCCTACCTGTTCCCTAAAGCTTATTCACTTTTCTCTAGATAGCACCTTTATTAATCCATTAGCGATTATATCAGCGCTCATAACGTAGCTGACTTTAATGCTTCTACACTGCTACGCGTCGCGTAACTAGTAAATATATATATCTATATACCGTAATCGTGTATTTCATTAAGCGATCTCCGATATTACTAGGCGTATCGTTTAGCTATTATCGTATCGTATCTTTAATCGTGGATTATTAAATATCACGCCTATCGCCTTTAATAACCTCTTCGTAAATATCCCTTCCTTCGTACCTTATATAAGCGAGAGTAGCTCCGCCTTTATTATCAACGTTATAACCGTCGCTTACTTATTAGCTCCCTAGGCTACTATACCTCTAAATAGGCGTATTATGAATGCCTGGCTACTCTTTCGATTAATTAAACTATCTATAGGGGACGCGTTAGTAAACACCTTAATAGAATCGCCTCCACCTAGTTCCAAGGCATAGGTTTATATAGCTAGTAGATATCGGATTAAATAGTCGGCTACTTTATAATAGTAACAGCTAGGATTTATATTAAATCTATAGAGTCGAGATACTATAAAGGCGATATCGGGACATAATATCACTATAGCGTATAGAACGGATCCTATTTTGCGTTAATAGCTTTTAACAGTAGTAGACTTCCTATCGTATAGTAGCAGCTCTACCGGCTTTATAGGGCTCATGGGTTTATAGTTAGATGCTATTAATAATAGATATCTTACCTTCACGATATAGTTGCATTATAATAGCTATATCTTCCTTAACGGACGGTCCCGAATAACCTTAATCCTAAGGAACCACTATAGTGGCTGCCCACCTTATAGGGCGTAGTGCTTTCGGAGGCTTATAATAGCCTATTCTATCTTTTCCTCAAAGTCTTCCTTAAAGCCGATTACGATATCGTTTATATAGAAAAACAAGATTAGCCTATAGCGTATAAAGCAGCAGGGCTTTTACGGCACTATCTTAAACCCGTCTCTTTTTAGCACTTCTATAATATACTTTTCCTATAGTAACATAGACTCCCGTAGCCCGTATAACGTCTTTTTCATTAATAATAATTAACCCGGCACCGCGGTCCCGGGCAGGAACTGTATATATATATCGGGCGCAGAGGGGCGTGTATAAACGCGTTAATAACGTTATACCATCTTAAGGATAGATCGAAGCGGGCGGTAATCGCTATTAACGATCTAAAGAAACGATTAGCGAGCGTGGCTATATATATATCTTTTGACGAATCTTAATACTATTAATATCCGCGGACCACTAATCTAGCCTTATACTTCTATAGAAAGCCGTGCTTATGAAACTTATAGGTTATTACCTATATATAGCCGAGTACCTTATACCTATTCGCCCTATCCTTCGGCACCGTGATCTATAAGCCTATCCTTTTATAACTTTTAAGGTAATCCCTTTAGGCTTATCGGAATAGGATCTTATATAGGTAGTTTTTAAGGTCTTATTGACTTCTTAGAAGGGCCGGCAGTTATTTACAGTGTATTCTACTAGGTCTCTTAAGTGCCTTTTTGATTTTTAACTTTATTGGTGGCTTAGTATTTAAACTCCAGACTATTAGGGTATATCTTCCTGCGTTAAACGCATAGATCTAGACTCGGTTACTATTATAGCTTCGAAACTTAGCTCCCCCCTATTCTATAGGTATATAGCCTATAAAAGTAGCCGCCGTGAGCCCTGCCTAAGGAGGGGTTTCTAGTAGAGTTAGAAGGTGACTGCCTAGGCATTAGTGATTAATCGTGGCCGTGGAAAAGTCTTTTTCTAGCTCCGGCCTTATAGGCTCTATAAGCTCCTCCTACTATTCCGGCCCCTCGGGCGCTATAAACGGTTCTACCCCCCGAGCCTCGAGGCCGGTAGGCGTAGCCCTTAGGAGAGGTTCGTTAAACTCGCTACCCGACTAGAGAATAGGCTCGAAGTATACTATTATAAACGTATTAGCCGCTTTATTTTACGGTTCGTCTTATTCGGGTTTATATATATCTAGTAGGCAGATCTACTTAATAATTTCCACTAGCTCTTTTTCCGTTAAATAATGTAAATCGTCCTTTAGAGCTTCGAGACTACCGTTAAAATACTCCTAATTATTAAAGATAACGTTACGTGTATAAACGATCCTGTTCCTTCTAAGGCCAGGAACCTAAATACGGTAAATATTAGTTAAATCGTATCCTATAAGGTAGCCTATATAGGCCCGCGGCGCTAGTCGATTTTAACGCTTTTTAGACCTTATTAGAGCTACTCTGGCTATAGGAAAAGGTTTATAACCAAAAGCCGGAAGGTGGCCTAGCTATGGCTTACGTTAATAAAAGACCTTAAACAAGGTCTTCTAGCTAAGGCGTTGTTTTAGCGCTCTATTCTATATATAAGCGGTAGAAGGAACGACTTTAACCTAGAGGACATCGGGTAATCGGGAGTGGATTCGTATAGCTTATTCCTTTAATATAATAATAGCCTTAGATCTTTTAGCACCGCCGTTCTAAGCGGGGGTCTCTACTAAAGAAGACTCTAGTTAGATACCGAATCCCTTAGCTAAGCCCTATATTTTAAGCGATTAAATTAGTTTATTATTATACTTAAACACCCGTACCTAGCGGTTAAATTAACTTTAAACTTATCGGATATATTAGTTTATAACTACATAGATATCGGAGGCTCTCTTCGAAGTTATTACTTAGCAGGTAACGAATCCGCTATATCGATTTATAAAGAATATAATCCGTATATAACTCTTAGTAGTTAGTTAGAATGCCGTGAAATCGATCGCCTACCTCTTACCGGCGTAGCTTAGAGCTATACGGGTCCGCTAGCTAATCTAACAACTTATCTTCGATTAGGCGTAGGCGTTATACTCTAGCATTCCTAGCCCTTTTAGTTTAACGCCCTATAACTACTCTTCTAGTTACGTTATTATATTAGGGCTAGTATGCCCTAAACGGATGCCACACAAAAATTGTACATACGTACATAGCTAGATTAGTCAGCTGCCGGCAGACTTACAAATGTCTGCCTCTGCAGCAGAGCTCCACGAGCTCGGACTTGGAATGATCATCTTCTTTTCTGACAAAACCTTTGCACAGACCTTTGGTCTTCAGCACACATTTGTGCATAGCAACGGAGATACTATAGGTTACTATCGGCATAGCTAGCTATTCTCTTAGTCGGTTTTTAAAAAGGCTTCTTACTAGTCCACGAATAGACTAGTAAGATAGAATACTATTAACCTGGAAGAGTAGCAGTAGCTAGGGCGTTAGTGACTAGAAAGAGCTTTATAACGGTTTAATCGTACTGGATACTTAGCTTATAAAAGATTAATTAATCGTGGCGGCGTATATAATCTTTTACTAGCTCCTAATCCCACTAGTAACTGTTTTAACGTATTGTCTTATTAAAGACTCAGTTATAAATAAAATCTTCGTAGTGGGCTATATCCTTTAACCGGAACTTTATCAGGCCGGCTATTCCTTTTATTATAATAATAACGTCTTTATATCCTTAAATCGGCACCGTCATAGTGCCGGCAATTATAACGTTACTAGGGCGGGCCGGTCTATAATCCGTTAGACGTAATTCGCTTTATTGTTAAGCTACTATTAAATTACTAGGCGTTAGCTGAGTTTTAGATATATAGGGGAGTAAAGAGTACCTTATAAAGCCACTATAATACGGATCGGCTAATAAGCTCGTTTTTACGATATTTGGCAAGTAAGTTTATAATATCTGTATATATACCTCAAAAAGCTGCTTATTCCGGATCTTTAGGGTTTCAGGGCCTTATTATAATCTATTAAGGCCGAATACCAGTATCCTATATATTAACGACCCTATCCTTAAATATAGATAGCTAAGAGGTGCGAAAGGCTAGAAAAGAGGAAGCCTTAGCCTATTCGTGGTTATAGGAAGAGACTATATCGTTACCGCCATCACGAACCAAATCCACGATCGATTTCTTAGCGTGTTATTCCTTAATATTAATGCGAAAAGGGTAGTTTATTATCTGCGTTAACGTCTTCCTACGCTTAGATTTATAGGCTTAGGAGACTTAAGCTGCTTTAGAACGTCCCTTCCTATAGCGAAAGGTAATAGGAGTCGCTTTCCTACCTATAAAGGCGGCCGGATACTACTCTTTAATAATAAGAGAGTGGCTATTTAAGAAGGTGTGTTCCTGAATAGCCCTTTAAACCTTATCTACCGAATTATAGGTCGGGCTAATCGGCGGCGGCGGGCTATAGGGGCGTTCTATTATAATAGTGGTGATAATCGATAATAAGAAGTAGGATTATTAGGCATTTATACCCAAATCCCCGATAGCCTGTTAGGTACATTCGCAGAGCCACGTCACACACTGCTCCGAATACGGCGGTACTTCTATTAGATATATCACAGTGCTTTTTCCCCTCTTTTAGGTAAATATTTAATATTATAGACTAGTACTCTCCTATAGTCTATAATAAACATAAGTCAGACTTTGTACGATATTAACGTCCTAATAGTTATAAGCCCGGCGCTCTAGTAAACGCCTCTATTCCGGTCGATCTAATAGTTCTAGGCTCTATGCCTCTCTGTTTTAAAGCCCTCTTTTTAGAGCTCTTAATCGTTACGATTAAGCCTCTCTTTTTAAGTCCCTGCTCTGTTACGGATCGAGTCGTCTACTAGCCGGTCCGCCTGCCTATTATCACTAACCCCTTTAACCGCCTCTATTAATTCCTCCTCCGTCTCCTTTTCCTTCTCCTTCTCCTACTCCGTCTAATTAGCTTCTCGTCCACGCCGTCATAATAACTTCGGTTATACTAAGCTCCTCTAAGGACTGGTACTAGTGGTATCTGCGTGTAATAGAAGTTGCCCTCTTTAATAAGGTTACGAAGCTCGTGGATCCGGCTCTTAACGATGCTAAACGTCCGTAACGCCTCTAAAAGGTTAACCCTCCTACTAAAAGCAAAAACGATAGCAATTAGGACTAACGATATAAGCTATGGCTCTATGCCTATAACGAATATAAACAGGTAAAGGCCGCGATAAAGGCTATACTGGATTATATCACGACCACTATAGACCGGAGCCTTGCAGAGTCCTTCGCCGGCAAAGATAATCTAAAGGAAATCCTACGAATCCTAAAGGCACGTCTTAAATCTACTAACGCCGCCTAGAGGTTATTAATTAAGCGCCGTTAGGATTAATTATATATAATCTATTAGGAGGATACCTTACAAACACTGGCTTAACGACTTCCGTAAGTTATATAAAGAGGTAAAGACGTATTAGGTTCGCGCGATCGATTCGAAGATAGATTACCTTAACGGATTTTTTAACGCGATCGGATCGATTTCCCCGGAGTAGCCGGAAGCCCGGTTTCCTATAATATTAACGGAAGAAGATAAGGACGATTTACTAGATATTAAGAGCGTTATTAACGAATATACTACCTGGTTACGTTATAGGTATCCTCTGCGTTTAGATCGGAAGCCGGGATCGTCGTTATTCTATATAGCCATGTTCCTAGGAAAAGATAAAAAAGGTTAGTAACAGGATTGTTAATCGGATCGTTAACCAGATCGTTAAAAGGATCGTTAATAGGGTGCTAAAAGGGAATTTATTTATAATTACCGTATAGCCCGGAAGACCCGCACCTACTATAAGCTAATTTAGACCTGCCCGAATATTAACCCGGCCCGAAAAGGGAAGACCTTTAAGTTATCTAAGGAGACGGAAGAACGTTATAACCGGATTATCGCTAGCTAGGATAACGATCGTTAAAAGAGGTTTCAGAGTAACCTTAAAAAGGACGCCGAAAGTAAGGGAAATAAGGGTTAATAAAAGTGACCCTCGAAAGACCCTTCCAAGGATTTATCTAATTTTATAGCCACCGAGGGCGCTGCTTTAGACTCGAATTTGGATAAGGGAAGCGGATCGTATAGTATATACAGCTTTTTATTAATAACAGCGAGAGCCTTTAAAAACAAGCTATTAGTTAATTCCGGCACTATAAGGCATATCACTAATAAGCGTCACCTTCTAGAAGACTACCGGCCCGCGGAAAAGTATATAATATTTAATACCGGCGGAGGAGAGTCGGGTCCGGGCACCGGATTCGGCACTATAAGGCTAGAAGTCAAAGATCAGGATCGTTAGCCGTATATACTAATTTTAAAGGATATAGCGTATATTAAGGGATATCCTATAACCCTTATATTAGCCCTCCGCCTACTTCTAATAGCATCGCTTATTACCGGTACATAGGCGTTAGAAATTAAAGAAAAAGATAGGACCGTTACCCTGCCTTTAAAAACATAGGAGGTTAGTTTACCCTCTAACTAATAGAAGAACAGAGCTTTTTTAATAGCTCGAAAGCCCCGATTATAAGCGTCGCCGATACTCGTTTATAGTATAAGCGGCTAGGCCACGTAAGCGCCGATACTCTTAAATATATCACCACCGTCTATATAGGCGGTGCCGTCTCTAAAAGGGATTTCCCCCTTATAATAGAGTATAAGAGCTACTCCGGCAGTAAGGCCCGGAGGCTAATATTATAAAGGCTAATAAACCACCGACCCACACGCCCTTAGTAGCGTGTAGATATTAACCTTTTCTCTAATAACGAGTCCTTTAACGGGCTTATAAAGCGAATACTATACCACTATCCCTATACGTACTTTATCGTAGGGGACTTCCTAAAAGACCCTAAGTCAGCCTTTATATTAGTAACGTCCTTCGATCTACGAATAGCATAGTAGTATCACTGCCCTATTATAGTAATACGCCTAGATAATAAATAAGCGCTATAAAGCAATCTTAATAACTAGGCTTGTTATAGAGGGATCCTAATTAAGAGGTCGTCACCGAATACGGCCGCCTAGAATGCCGGAGCCGAACGCCACGGGGCTATTATATATGCTATAGCCCGGGCCCTTGCTATCGCCTCCGGCTTCTAGTAGGATATATAGCCGGAGATTGTGGCCGCCGCGATGTACCTATATAACCTTATTTTACGCCGTGACCTTAGGTAGAAGTCGCCAAAGGGTTATATAGATAAGTGGGTAAATAAGATAGGTATCGAACGTATTACTAGCACCCCTTTAATCGGTCACCTAAAGAGGTACGGTTACCATGCCTATCTATTAACTACTAACTATTAACGTGGGCGCCGGAAAAACGAGAAGCTCGCGGAAAGGGCTTATATCGGTTATTTAATCGGATATAAGAGCACTAATATATATCGGATTAAGGTGCTAAAGCTCGGGAGGGTCCTGCGTATAAGAGATATTAGCTTTCACGAGAAGATCCTATATAAGGATCATAACGTGGACCCACCTATAGTAATAGAGCTTTTCAAAGAGCTTAATCTGCCTAACGATACCGAAAAGGACGCCCTAGAGACAGTTGGCGTGATACCGGTATACGATTAATTCATGGTATTATAGCATAATACGACGATAGAGTCATTCTGGGATATTAGAAGGCCGGAATAGCTTAAAGTAATTATAAGGGCTGGAGCAGCTATAGTTAAAGCAGTTAAACAGGTTGAATAAGAAGAGGTTAAAGCAGTAGTTATTAAAGTAATAGAAAATTCGACTCCCTTACCTAATTCTTAGGGGGTGGATAAGTTATAATAGCGATCAAAGCCGCCTAAAACGGCAGCTATAGTAGCTACCCGGGTTGCTCCTTCCACTATAGTAGCCACTACCGCCCGAGCTAAGGGCTTGGCTATAACGCCTATAACGCCGGCCATAATTACTACTATAATTACCTCTAAAACCTCTCCTAAAATAACGCCCTCTTCTTCGTGTTCCCCTCCTATAATAACGCCTCCAGCTTCACAGTAATCAACGCCTACAGCAGCTATTCCAGCTATAGCTATAAGCCATTAGCCGCCTCTAGCTCCTATAACGTTAGTAGTAATCGCCGCTGCCTCTGATAACGATAACTCCAATACCAAAGACTCGGATAAAGACTCTTCCGATTCCGACGACTCTAATAATACCATTACGCCTACCGCTAGCGCAGCCGCTAGCACCACCACGGCCATAGGTTTATTATCACCTGATTAGTTAGTTCTAGAGAATAAAGTAACGATTACCGCCACGGCTACCGTAACGGCAGCCCCGAGCTTCTCTCCTACGGTAGCTATTTAATAGCTGCCTCTACCTGCTGCCTCTTTAATGCCGGCTAGCACTCTATCTTCGGACTATCCAGCGCCGGATACCCGTTTATCCTCGTCTATAGCGGGTGCCCTATCTTTAGCTATTATACCGGTAGCCTCCTCTTAGCCGTAACGTAACCGCCGGCCACCGTAACGATACGCCGACTCTGCTTTCCTTTATCTTAATCGCTTCGATATACTAAAAAAGCCACTACTACGTCGGGATATACCCGAAGAGCCTACTACTTCAAGCCAGATAATAAGGTCTTTATATAGAACGTAGTGGGTTATAGCCGCGTTTAAAGAGGTGCAGGCCCTTATTAAGATACCCACGTTTAAAGCTATTAAGCTATCGTCTTCTACCCTTCCGAGCCGCCCTTTAGATCTAATATAGGTATTTAAATATAAGGTTAAGCTATCCGGCTATATCACTAAATTTAAGGCACGCCTCTGTGTTTATGGTAATTAATTGTCTTAAAACCACCATAACGCCTACGCCTCTACCCTGGCCGGCAGGACCTTTAAAACGCTTATAGCTATTACTGCTCACTTTGATCTAGAGACCCGCTAACTTAATACTGTTAATGCGTTTACGAACGCCCGCCTTAATAAAGAGGTCTATGTTAGAGACCCGCCAGGATAAAATATTCTGCAGGCCGCCTCTTCTGCTAACGTTACTAATAAGGCCGGATTAGAACCGTTTTTAAGACTCCCACGCCCCTCCAACCGTGGGATTAACCGGCTACGCCGGGCCTTATATAGCCTACGCCGATCGCCTAAGCTATAGCACCAGGAGCTCTTATCTATTTCAGGTAAGTATAGTCTTAAGTAGTTAAAGGAGGACGATTACGTCTTCCGAAGCGATAAGCTGCTTATAATCTTCTATATTAACGATATAGTTCTACTATATCGTAAAGAGCATATTAACGCCGCCGAAGACCTAATTAAGCAGCTATAGGAACGCTTCCAGATCCAGGATTTAGGTCCGATTAAGTAGTTCCTTAGTATTAGGGTTATAAGGGATCGTTAACGTCGAAAGCTATGGTTATTACTTAATAACTATTTTAACGAAAAGATAAAGGCGTTAAAGATTGTTACTAGCCGAAGGGTCGCTACGCCGCTCGCCTTTCCTGATACCCTTAAGCCGAATAGCTCGTAGGCTTTAAAGAACTCTATCCACCTATATCTATAAAAGGTTAGATCGATTAACTACGCCGCCTATTAAATAAGGCCGGATATCGCGAAGGCCGCTTCTAGACTAGCCGAATTCGCCACTAATCCACCCGGTTAGCACTATAAAGCCGCTAATAGATACCTTAAGTACCTCGACTTAACGAGGTCCCTCTACCTATCCTTTAGGCTACGAGATTCCGATAAACGCCTAGCTAAATACGCCCTCTTTTATATAAGCGACGCCGCCTTTAGAGATAATCATAAGACTCGGTATGGGTCCTAGGGATATAGAACCATGCTTTTTAAAGGACCAATTAACTAGAAGGCGAATAAGTAAACGAGCGTTCTTATATCTAGCACCGAAGCAGAGCTCGTAGCGCTAAGCGCCGCCGCCCGGTAGTATATCGTGACGCTGTGTTTAATAAAGAACCTAACGTTAACCTTTAAGGTTAACCCTATTACTATCTATTACGATAATAATCAGACCCGTTAGCTACTAAAGAGCCCTTAGCTATAAGTTACCTCGAAATTAAAGCATCTGAATATCTAGGCCCTATAGATCTAGTAGATTATATAACGCCGGGAGATTGTGATTAATTAGATCGCCACTAATAAGATAGTTAGCGATAGGATAACGAAGGCGTTACCTCCGTAAAAGCACGCTATATTCGTTAAGATACTTACAATAGAAAAGAGCCCTCCCGGCTTGGTTTAAGCGGATCGATTACTACCGCTTTAACGGTGGTTTAGATTAGATTATAATCGTGATTAACGCGATCGTTAGATTAACTATAATTATATAATAATTATCACGTTATTTTTAGGATTATAATAGGGCACGAGCTATTTAATAAGCCGTTAACCCTTGGATTGATATCTAGGCTTAAAAACCCTGGATTTTTACGTTATTTTTAAGCTTTAATTCGATCAGAACCGTCAGGATCAATCCTACGGCTCTAGAGGGGTGTGTCAGGCATTTATGCCCGAATGCCCCGATAACCTGTTAGGTATATTCGCAGAGCCACGTTATACTGTCAGGACACTAATATCGTACGAAGTGTGACTTGTGTTTATTATAGACTATAAAAGAGTACCAGTCTATGATATTAAATATATAGGCAAAAGAGGGGAAATAACACTGTGATATATCTAATAGAAGTACCGCCGTATTCGGAGCAGTGTGTGACGTGGCTCTGCGAATGTACCTAACAGGATATCGGGGTATTTAGGCATAAATGCCTGACACACCCCCCTAGAGCCGCAGGATTGATCCTGACGGTTCTGATCGAATTGAAGCTTAAAATCTAGGGTATTTAAGCCTAGATATTAATGTAAAAGGGTAACGGCTTGTTAAATAGCTCGTGCCTTGTTATAATCCTAAAACAGGGGTTAAATTAACCCTAATAATAACGTGATAACTGTTATATAATTATAGTTAATCTGATAATCGCGATCGCGATCGTAATCCAATCCAAACCACCGTTAAGTCGATAGTAATTAATCCAAACCACCGTTAAGGCGGTGGTAATCGATCCGCTTAAACAAAGCCGGCAGGGCTCTTTTTTATCCTAAGTATCTTAACGAATATAGCGTGGTTTAATAGCGGTAACGCCTTCGTTATCCTATCGCTAACTATCTTATTAGTAGCGATCTAATTAATCTTGACCGCGCCTCGTTAAATAATCTAACGGATCTATAGGGCCTATATATCTAGATACTTTAACTTCGAAGTAACCTACGGCCAAGGGATTTCTAGTAGCTAACGGGTCTAATTATTATCGTAATAGATAGTGATAGGGTTAACCTTAAAGGTTAACGTTAGGTCCTTTATTAACCATAGCGTCGCGATATACTACCGGGCGGCGGCACTTAGAGCTACGAGCTCTGCTTCGGTGCTTAATATAACAACGCTCGTTTACTTATTCGCCTTCTAGTCGATAGGACCTCTAAAAAGCATGGTTGTGTATCCCTAGGAGCTATACCGAGTCTCACGATCGTCTCTAAAGGCGGCGTCGCTTATATAAAAGAGGGCGTATTTAGCTAGGGTTTCTTCGGAATCCCGTGGCCCAAAGGACAGGCAGAGGGACCTCGTTAAGTCGAGGTACGTAAGGTATCTATTAGCGGCTTTATAATACTAACCGGATAGATTAGTAGCGAATTCGGCTAGTCTGGAAGCAGCCTTTACGATATCCGGCCTTATTTAATAGGCGGCATAATTAATCGATCCGACCTTTTATAGATATAGGTGTATAAAGTCCTCTAACGCCTACTATTAACCGTTCGGTTCTAACGTATCAAGAAAGGCGAGCGGCGTAGTAACCCGTCTACTAGTTATAATATTTAACGCCTTTATCTTCTCGTTAATATAGTTATTAAGTGATAACCATAGCCTTCGGCGTTAACGATCCCTTATAACCCTAATACCAAGGAACCACTTAATAGGACCTAAATCCCGAATCTGGAACCGCTCCTATAGCTGCTTAATCAGGTCTTCGGTGGCGTTAACGTGCTCGTTATAATATAGTAAAACTATATCGTTAACGTAGAAGAATATAAGCAGCTTATTACTTCGGAAAACGTAATCGTCCTCCTTTAACTACGTGAGTCTATACTTACCTAAAATCGAAGAGAGCTCCTGGTGCCATAGCTTAGGGGAACGGCGTAGCCCGTATAGGGCCCGGCGTAGCCGGTTAATCCCACGGTTTAAGGGGCATAGGAGGCTTAAAAACGGTTCTAATCCGGCCTTATTAGTAACGTGTGCCGCGGCTTATAAGATATTCTATCCCGGCGGGTCTTTAACGTAGACCTCTTCGTTAAGGCGAGTGTTCGTGAACGCGTTACCGGTATTAAGTTAACGGGTCTCTAGATCGAAGTGGGTAGTAATAGCTATAAGCGTTTTAAAGGTCCTGCCGGCCAGGGTAGAGGCGTAGGCGTTAAGGTGATTTTAAGGCTATTAATTACTATAAACGCAGAGGCGTGTCTTGAATTTAGTAACGTAGCTAGATAGATTAACCTTATATTTAAATACCTATATTAGATCTAAAGGGCGGCTCGGAATAGTAGTATACTATTTTACTGCTTTAAATATACCTATCTTAATAAGGGCCTACACCTTTTTAGAGGCGGCTATAACCCACTACGTCCTATATAAAGACCTTATTATCTAGCTCTAATTAGAGGGCTCTTCGGGTATATCACGGCGTAGTAGCGGCTTCTTTAGTATATCGAAGCGGTTAAGATAAAGGAAGGCAGAGTCGGCGTATCGTTACGGTGGCCGGCGGTTACGTTACGGCTAAGAGGAGGCTGCCGGCGTGGTAGCCGGCGCTAAAGATAGAGTACCCGCCGTGGATAAGGATAGACGGGTATCCGGCGCTAGATAGTCCGAAGATAGAGTGCTAGCCGGCGTTAAAGAGGTAGCCGCCGGAGGTAGCTAGTAAGTAGCTACTATAAGAGTAGTGGAGGGCCCCGGGGCTGCCGTTACGGTAGCCGTGGCAGTAGCCGTTATCTTATCCTCCAGAACTAACTAATTAGGGGATAATAAACCTATAGCCGTGGTTATACCGGCGGCGGCGCCGGCGGCAGGCGTAATAGTATCGTTAGAGTCGTCGGAATCGGAAGAGTCTTTATCCGAGTTATTATTATCGGAATTATTAGAGGAAACGTTAAAGGTAGCTATTAGAACACGAATAAGATACGAAGTGTGACTTGTGTTTATTGCAGACTATGAAAGAGTACCAGTCTACGATATCAAATATATATAGGCAAAAGAGGGGAAATAACACTATGATATATCTAATAGAAGTACCGCCGTATTCGGAGCAGTGTATAACGTGGCTCTGCGAATATACCCAACAGGATATCAGGGCATTTAGGCACAAATGCCTAACACACCCCCCCAGAGCCGCAGGATTAATCCTAAGGGTTCTAATCGAATTAAAGCTCAAAATCTAGGGTATTTAAGCCTAGATATCAATCCAAAGGTCAACGGCTTATTAAACAGCTCGTGCCTTATTATAATCCCAGAACAGTAGTCAAATTAACCCTAAAAATAATATAATAATTATCACACAATTATAGTCAATCTAACAATCGTCGCGATCATAATCCAATCCAAACCACCATTAAGTCGATAGTAATCGGCTTAAACCACTATTAAGGCGGTGGTGATTAACCCGATTAAACCAAGCCGGCAGGGCTCTTTTCCATTCCAAGTATCTTAACAAAGGTAAAGTGCTTTTACGTAGATAACGCCTTCGTTATCCCGTCGCTAACTATCTTATTCGTCGCGATCTAATTAACCATAATCTCTCGGCGTTATACGATCTGCCGGATCCATAGGGCATAGATATCAAGATACTTTAACTTCGAGGTCACCTATAGGCGAGGGCTCTCTAGCAGTTACCGTGTTTAGTCGTTATCGTAGAAGATAGTGATAGGGTCCTTTTTAAAGGCCAGCGTTAAGTCCTTTATTAACCGTAGCGTGGCTATATACTAGCGGGCGGCGGCGCTTAGAGCTACGAGCTCTGCTTCGGTGCTAGATATAATAACGCTTATTTACTTATTCGCCTTCTAGTCGATAGGACCTCTAAAAAGGATAGTTATATATCCCTACGAGCTATACCGCGTCTCACGGTTATCGGCGAAGGCGGCGTCGCTTATATAGAAAAAAGCGAATTTAGCTGCGTTTTCTAATAGATCCTACACTCTAAAGGACAGGCAGAGGGCGCTCGTCGAGCCGAGGTACTTAAGGCACCTATTAGCAGCTTCGTGATACTAACTAGATAGGTTAGTAGCGAATTCAGCTAGTCTAGAGGCAGCCCGAGCTATATCCGGCCTCGTTTAATAAGCCGTATAGTTAATTAATCCGACCTTTTAAAGATATAGATGGATAGACTCTTCTAACGCCTACTATTTATTTAGCTCTATAACGTTAGGAAAAGGAAGAGGCGTAGATACTCTATAGCCGCCTATCTCGATCTTTAACGTCTTTATCTTTTCGTTAATATAGTTATTAAGCGATAACCACAGCCTCCAACGTTAACGATCGCGCATAACCCTAATACTAAGGAACCACTTAAGTGGTCCTAAATCCCGAACCTCGAACCGTTATTATAGCTACTTAATCAGTTCTTCGGCAGCGGCGGCGTGCTATTTACGATACAGCAGAACGATATCATCTATATAAAAGAAGATAAGCAACTTATCGTTTTTAAAGACGTAATCGTCCTCCTTTAGTTACGTTAACCCGTATTTACCTAAAATAGATAAGAGTTCCTAATACCATAACTTAGGCGATCTTCGCAGGCCGTATAACGCCCTGCGTAGGCGGTGGATACCTCTTTTTATAGGTTATAGGAGCTTCGTTAACGGTTCTAATCCGGCCTTATTAGTAACGTTTATTACGGCCTATAAGATATTCTATCCCGGGGGGTCCCTCATATAGACCTCTTCGTTAAGGCGGGCGTTCGTAAACGCGTTAACGGCATTAAGTTAGCGGGTCTCTAGATCGAAGTAGGCAGTAATCGCTATAAGCGTTTTAAAGGTCCTGCCGGCGAGGGTAAAGGCGTAGGTATCTAGGTGATTTTAAGGCTATTAATCACCACGAACACAGAGGCGTGCCTTAAATTTAGTAACGTACCTAGATAGATCGACCTTATATTTAAATACCTATATAAGATCAAGGGGCCGGCTCGGTAGCAGTATACTATCTAAGAGGCCCTTAACGGCTTCGAATATACCTATCTACTCCAGGGTCTTCGCCTCTTTAGAGGCGGCTATAATCCACTATATTCTGTATAGCGACTTTATTATCTACGTCCAATTAGCAGGCTCTTCGGGCATATCGCGGCGTAGTAGTGGCTTTTTCGGGATCTTAAAACGGTTTAAATAGAGGAAGGCAGAGTCGGTGTATCGTTACGGTGGCCGCCGGTTACGTCGCGGCTAAGAGGCAGCTACCGGCGTATAAGATAATAGACTAGCAGCCGGCGCTACCATAGGAGTAGTGGATAGTCCCGGGGCTACCGTTACGGTAACGGTGGCGGCGGCCGTTATTTTATCCTCTAGGACTAATTAATCAGGGGATAATAAACCTATAATAGTGCCGGCAGCGGCTAGAGTAATAGTATCGTCCGAGTTATCGGAACCGGAAGTATTTTTATCCGGGACGTCGTCGTCAGAGGCAGCGGCGGTTACTACGGCTAACGTTATTAGAGCTAGAGGTGGTAATTAGCCTGCAGCTATAGCAGAGGGCGTTAATTAACGTAAAGCCGGCGGCGTTATTATAGGAGGGGAAAAAGAGGAAGAGGGCGTTATTTTAGGAGAGGTTTTAGAGATAATTATAGCAGTAATTATGGCCTGTATTATAGCAGAGCCCTGAGCTTAGGCGGCTATAGTGGAAGGAGCAACCTCGGTGGCCACTATAGCTACCGTTTTAGGCGGCTACGATCGCTATAATGACTTATCCACCCCCCTAGAATTAGGCGAGGGAGTCGAATTTTCCGTTACTTTAACAGCTACTACTTTAACCTCTTCTTCTTTAACCTATTCAACTACTTTAATAGCAGCAGCAGCTCTTCTTTTAATTACTTTAATTCCTCCTATTAATCGGATATTTTAGAGCGACTCTAACGCCGAGTTCTGCTTTATCGTGGCGAAGTAATCGAATTACGGTATAGCCGGTAACGTATATAGCGGATCTTCTCTTTCTGGCTCCGGCAGGTTAAGTTCTTTATATAGCTCTATTAAAATAGGTGGGTTAATGTCACGATCTTTATATAAAAGCTATTCGTTAAATCTAACGTCTTTTATACGCAGGATCCTCCCGAGCTTCGGCACCTAAATCCGATAAATATTAATGCTTTCGTAACCGATTAGATAACCGATATAAGCCCTCTCCGTAAGCTTTTCGTTCTTCCGGCGGCCACGCTAATAGTTAGTAGTTAAGGGATAGGCACGGTAACCGTACCTCTTCAGGTAACCGATCAAAGGGGTTATCGTGATATACTCGATACCTATCTTATTAACCCACTTATCCATATAACCCTTCGGCGATTTCCACCCAAGGTCCTAGCGTGGAGTCCGATTATATAGGTATATCGCGGCGGCCACGATCTCTAGCTATATATCCTATTAGAACCCGGAAGCTATTACGAGGGCCTAGGCGATAGCGTATATAATACCGCCGTGCCGTTCGGCCCGGGGGTTTTAGGCGGCTATATTTAGAGCCGACCTCTTAATCAGGATTCCCCGGTAAGCACCCTAGTTATTAAATTCCTGTTATAGGGCCCGCTCGCTATCTAGGCGTATAACCCGGATCGGGTAGCCGTATTACCTCCACGTTTATACCTTATGCTTAGCGACCGACTTAAGGGCTAACTTATAATCTAGTAGGAATTCCCCCTTATTTATCTTAGTGTAGGGGTCGTGGAATAGGACGGTTACCTTTAGTCTATTATAGGACTTATCGTTAAAGAAAACATCTATATCCATACGCTGCCACGGCCTTATTAGGTGGTGGTTTAGAGGCCGTTATAATACCTGCCTTCGGCTATTACTAGTAGAGTAGTCCTGGCACTTAATCTTTAAGGGGAACTCTTTACCGGATACTACCCCGCCGGAGCAGGTAGTCACGATCTTTTTAAGGGCTTTAGCGCTAGCGTGGCCTAGCTGCTCGTGCTATAAGCGAGCGTCGGCGACGCTTATAATAGGGGTCCTAGAGCTATTAAAAAAGCTCTGTTATTATACCGTTAGTTAGAGGGTAAACTAACCTCCTATATTCTTTAGAGGCAGGGTAACGGTCCTACCTTTTTCCTTAATTTCTAACGCCTATCTACCGGTAATAAGCGATCCTATTAGAAGTAGGCGGAGGGCTGATATAAGGGTTATAGGATATCCCTTAATATACGCTATATCCTTTAAAATCAGCGTATACGGCTAACGATCCCGATCTTTAACTTCCAGCCTTATAGTCCCGAATCCGGTAACCGGATCCGATAATCCTCCGCCGGTATTAAACGTCACGAGCTCTTCCGCTAGCCGATAATCCTAGAGCAGGTGCCGTTAATTAGTAATATGCCTTATAGTGCCGGAATTAACTAATAGCTTATTTTTAAAGGGTCCGGCTAGGGCTACTATTAATAAAAAGCTATATATACCGTATAAAGACGTATCGTCGTTATCCGAATCCGGGGCCCCGCCGTTAATAAAATTAGATACGTCCTTAAAAGAGTCTTTCGGTGGTGACTCCTTTTAACCCTTATTTACCTTACTATTAAGGTCCTTTTTAAGGTTACTTTAGAATACTTTCCGGCGTTCTTTACCCTAGCTAGCGATTACCCGGTTATAGCGTTCTTTAGCCTCCTTCGTTATCTTAAAGGACTTATTCCTACGGGACTTATTAACGTTTAGGCACTTCTAATCCGGGCGGTACTAAAATTTAGCCTTCCTAACTCTATAGTAATCGTAGATAAACTCCGGTTAATCCTTTTAACGATCCTGTTAACGATCCTATTACTAACCTTTTTCGTCTTTTCCTAGGAACGTGGCCGTATAAAATAATAACGATCCCGGCCTTTGGTTAAGGCGATAAGGGTGCCTATAACGTAACTAGGTAGTGTATTCGGCGACGATATCTTTAACGGCTAGGATATTCCCTTCGTTAGTAACCAGGATAAAGGAAAAGCGAGCTTCAGACTATTCCGGGGCTACTAAGCCGATCGTATTAAAAAAGCCGTTAATTTAATCCATCTTCGAATCGATCGCCCTAACTTCGTACGTCTTCGCGCGGGCACATAACGCTATAAAGTTATCTAGCCAGCGTTAATAGGGCATCTTCCTAATAGATTATATATATTCATCCCACCGTTTCTTAATAAGGGACTTCTAGGCGGCGTTTATAGGCTTTATCTTATCCTTTAGAATCTTCAGGATTTCTTTCGGATCGGTGGTTTAACCGTACCACTCTATAACGTTCCTCGCGACGGTCCGTTAGATATAAAGGAAAACAGAGGCGAGCCCCTCTTGCTCCCTGGTATACTTGTTATGGTGATATAGCCAGATCTTGTATTTCTTTTTCGCGGCGGCGTGGCCTAGAACGCCTCGGAGCCAGTCATACCAATCGCCGGGGGCGGCGAGCATAACTTCGGTTAAGGCTATAGCGACTTCGAAGATAGGCGATTAATTAAAGGAGGAGGAGGAGGAGGAGGTTATTTAACGAGTAGGCGGACGTGCCGGTAGAACGGCTCTGACCGTAACAGAATAGAGGCAAAAAGAGGGCTTTAAAAGAGAGGCGCAGAGCCTAGAACTATTAGATCGATCGGAATAGAGTTGTTCACTAGAGCGCCGGGCTTATAACTGTCAGAACACGAATAAGATACGAAGTGTGACTTATGTTTATTATAGACTATAAAAGAGTACTAGTCTATAATGTCAAATATATATAGGCAAAAGAGGGGAAATAACACTATGATATATCTAATAGAAGTACCGCCGTATTCGGAGCAGTATATAACGTGGCTCTACGAATGTACCCAACAGGATATCAGGGCATTTAGGCACAAATGCCTGATAGTAGCGGTAGCTACTAACGTTATAGGAGCTAGAGGCTTATCCGGAAGAGCCGGCTAGTAGGTAGCTATTATAGTAGCCGGTGGAATAGCTGCCGTAGGCGTTAATTGCCGTGAAGCTGGAGGCGTTATTATAGGAGGGGAAAACAAAGAAGAGGGCGTTATTTTAGGAGAGGTTTTAGAAGAGGTTTTGGAGGTAATTATAGCAGTAATTATAGCCGGCGTTATAGCCAAGCCCTTAGCTCGGGCGGTAGTGGCTGCTATAATAGAAGGAGCAACCCGGGTAGCTATTATAGCTGCTGTTTTAGGCGGCTGCGTTCGCTATTATAACTTATCCACCCCCCTAGAATTAGGCGAGGGAGTCGAATTTTCTATTACTTTAATAGCTACTACTTTAACCTCTTCTTCTTTAACCTATTTAACTGCTTTAATAGCAGCTATAGCTCTCTTAATTACTTTAAGCTATTCCGGCCTTCTAATATCCTGGAACGACTGTATTATCGTATTCTGCTTTAATACTATAAATTAATCGAAGACCGGCATCACGCCAATAGACGCCAGGGCGTCCTTTTCGGTATCGGCAGGGTTAGCCAGGTTAAGCTCTTTAAAAAGCTTTATCGTAATAGGTGGGTCCACGTCACGATCCTTATACAGGATCTTTTTATTAAAGCTAATATCTCTTATACGCAGGACCCTTCTAAGCTTTAGCACCTAAATCCGATAAATATTAGTGCTCTTGTAGCCGATTAGATAACCGATATAAGCCCTCTCTGCGAGCTTCTTATTCTTCCGGCGCCCACGTTAATAGTTAGTAGTTAATGGATAGGCACGGTAACTGTACCTTTTTAGGTAACCGATTAATAGGGTGCTAGTGATATATTCGATACCTATTTTATTAACCCACTTATCTATATAACCCTTCGGCGACTTCTACCCGAGGTTATAGCGTGGAATTAGGTTATATAGGTATATCGCGGCGGCCACGATCTCCGGCTATATATCCTACTAGAAGCCGGAGGCGATGGCAAGGGCCTAGGCGATAGTATATATAATAGCTTTATACCGTTCCGCTCCGGCGTTCTATACGGCCGTATTAGGTAACGACCTCTTAATCAGGATCCCTCTATTATACGCCTAGTTGTTAAGGTCGCTCTAAAGGGCTTGTTTATTATCTAGGCGTATCACTATAATAGGGCAGTGATACTACTATGCCGTTCGTAGCTTAAAGGATATTACCGATAGAAAAGCTGACTTAAGGTCCTTTAGGAAGTCCCCCACGATAAAGTGCGTATAGGGGTAGTGGTATAGTATTAGCTTTATAAGCCCGTTAAAGGATTCGTTATTAGAGAATAGGTCGATATCTATACGCTGCTAAGGGCGTGTGGGCCGGTGGTTTAGTGGCCTTTGTGATACTGGTCTTCGGGCCTTGCTGCCGGAGTAGCTCTTGTACTTTATTATAAGGGGAAAATCCCCTCTAGAGACGGCACCGCCTATATAGGCGGTTATAATATGTTTAAGGGCGTCGGCGCTTACGTGGCCTAGCCGCTTATGCTATAAACGAGCGTCGGCGACGCTTATAATCGGGGCTCTCGAGCTATTAAAAAAGCTTTGTTATTCCGTTAGTTAGAGGGTAAACTAACCTCCTATGTTCTTTAAAGGCAGGGTAACGGTCCTACCTTTTTCCTTAATTTCTAACGCCTATCTTCCTATGATAAGCGATCCTGTTAGAAGTAGGCGGAGGGCTAATATAAGGGTTATAGGATACCCCTTAATATACGCTATATCCTTTAAAATCAGTATATACGGCTAACTATCCCGATCTTTAACTTATAGCCTTATAGTGCCGAATCCGGTAACCGGATCTGAGTCTCCTCCGCCGGTATCGAACGTCACGAGCTTTTCTGCGGGCCGGTAGTCTTCTAGAAGGTGACGCTTATTAGTGATATGCCTTATAGTGCCGGAATTAACTAATAGCTTGTTTTTAAAGGGTTTATTAGCGGCTCCAGTTAATAAAAAGCTGTATATACCGTACGATCCGGTTCTATCTTCCGAATCCGAGTCCGAAGCGGCGCCCCTGGTGGCCACGAAATTGGATAAGTCCTTGGAAGGGTCTTTCGAGGGTGACTTCTATTAACCCTTATTTCCCTTAGTTTCGGCGTCCTTTTTAAGGTTACTCTAGAACCTCTTTCGGCGATCTTTATCCTAACTAGCGATAATCCGGTTATAGCGTTCTTCCGTCTCCTTAGATAGCTTAAAGGTCTTCCCTTTTCGGGCCGGGTTAACGTTCGGGTAGGTCTAAATTAGCTTATAGTAGCTTCGGGTCTTCCGGGCTATACGGTAATCGTATATGAATTCCCTCTTAGTATTCTGACCCTGTTAACGATCCTTTTAGCGATCCGATTAACGATCCGGTTACTAACCTTCTTTATCCTTTCCTAGGAACGTGGCTATATAGAATAACAACGATCCCGGCTTCCGATCTAAACGTAGAGGGTGCCTATAACGCAGCTAGGTGGTGTATTCGTTGACGATGCTCTCGATATCCGGTAAATCGTCTTCGTCTTCTTCCGCTAGTATCATAGAAAACCGGGCTTCCGACTACTCCGGGGAAATCGATCCGATCGCGTTAAAAAATTCGTTAAGCTAGTCTATCTTCGAATCGATCGCGTAAACCTTATATATCTTTGCCTCTTTATATAACTTACGGAAGTCGTTATGCTAGCGTTAGTAAGGCATCTTCCTAATAGATTATATATAATCGTCCTAACGGCGCTTAATAAGTGACCTCTAGGCAGCGTTAGTAGGCTTAAGGCGTGCCTTTAGGATTCGCAGGATTCCCTTTGGGTCGTTTTTACCGGCGAAGGACTCTACGAGGCTCCGGTCTATAGTGGTGGTGATATAATCCAGAATAGCCTTTATCGCGGCCTTTTCCTGCTTATATTCGTTATAGGAGAAGAGCCATAGCTTATACTTTTGATCCTAATTTTTGTCTTTGCTTGCGGTAGGAGGATTGACCTTTTTAAGGCGCTGCGGATATTTAGTATCGTTAAGATCCGGATCCACGAGCTTCGTAACCTTATTAGAGAGGGCGACTTCTATTATACGCAGATACTACTAGTGCTAGTCCTTAGAGGAGGTTAGTATAACTAAGGTTATCGTGACGGCGTTAAAAGCGTGGTTAATTAGATAGAAGGAGATAAAGGCGGTTAAAGGGGTTAATGATAATAGGTAGGCGGACGGGCTAGTAGACGACTCTATCCGTAACAGAGCAGGGGCTTAAATAGAGGCTCTAGTTAGTTAAGAGCTTTAAAAAGAGGGCTTTAAAAAGAGGTAGAAGAGGGAGAGGCTATAACGCTTATAACTATTAGATCGACCAGAATAGAGGCGTATTACTAGAGCGCCGGGCTTATAACTGTTAGGACACTAATATCGTATAAAGTGTGACTTGTGTTTATCATAGACTATAAAAGAGTACTAGTCTACGATGTTAAATATATAGGTTAGAGCTAACCGCCCGCTGGAACCTCGACCTTATTACCCCCCCCGGGATAACCACCTGGTATAGGCTAGGCCGGCGGCTAAGTACTATCGACCTTATCTAGGCGTCCTAGGGGCTCCGCTACGGCTATAACGGTATAGATAGCGAGGTTATCGAATTAGACTACCTCTCCTAAACCGCGACTATTCACCTTAATATAGACCGCCCTGCCGGTACGGCCCCGCCACGGCCCCTAGACTACCTATAATAGGTCTAGAAGGAATTCGTACCCTCCCTTACCTACTAGGCAGCCCCCGGGGTCCTTACGCGACTAGGCCCCCTAGTAACGCCCGCCGATATTAATAGGGCCCTCGACTAGCTAACCCAGGACCTTATTATCGTCGCCGATAAGATAGCCCCGCGGCGCCGAACCGGCCCCCCTAGCTACTAACCTTACCCGTGGTGGATAGACGAGCTAACGTCCCTGACCTAAGAAACGCGTAGACTATATAGGCGGTATATAGCGAGGAAATCACGTAATAGATAGGAAGAGTATAGGTAAGCCGAGCTCCGCCGTGATAAAGCCGTTACGGTAACGAAGAGATAGTATTAGCGATACCTCCTTTACTTAACCTAAGCGAATAATAGGCTCCTTTAGAGGCTTTAAAGATAGGCTAAAACTAAGGGATACTAGCTACCCGGGCCCCTTATTATTCCACCGATACGCCGCGGCTAAGCCGACCTAGTAACCTTTTATAATAAAAAAGCAGATATCCTATACGCTAAGTTCTTCCCCCCCCCGGAGATTTAGACCCTAGGCCCCTAGGATAAGAGTACCCCTCTAGGTGGGATATAGACCGGAGCGTTACTATAACGGATATCCAGAGCCGCCTCCGCCGGACTAAGCTATAGGCCGCTCCCGGACCGGACGGCTTTTTAGCAGGCCTCCTAAAGGCCTATAGCCCGACCCTATACTAGATCCTAGCTATAATCCTCTTAGCCTGCCTAGCCCTAAGCTATTTCCCGCGCCGTTACTATACCGCTACCGTTATAATTATCCGAAAGGAAGGCCGCTTATAGAGTGATTATAAGATAGCTAAAGGCTAGAGACCGATCTCCTTCCTTAATACGATTAGAAAGCTGCTAGAAGGTATTATAGCGGACCGCTTCGCGGCTATAGCGGAGGAATATCGGCTACTCCTTAGCGGTTAAATAGGAAATAGGCCTGGACGTAATATAAAGATAGCCGTGTAGCGTATAACGGAGGCCGTTAGGGCCGTATAGGCCCTAGGCGGCGCCCCCGCGATACTTTAGCTAGATATACACAGGGCCTTTAATACCGTCCCCTATACTAAACTCCTTAAGTCCCTTAACCGTAAGGGTTTTTTAGACTAGGCTATCCGGCTAACTAGTAGCTTTTTTTAAGACCGAATAGTTTACCTCCTTTTTAATAGCTAGGCGGTAGCCCCGCGGCCCCTTTATACCGGCATACTATAGGGATCCTTAGTCTCCTTAATCCTTTTTATTCTATATATCTTTACCCTATACGAAGAACTCGAATACGCCGCGAGAACTATTATTATTAGCTTCGCCGATAATACGAATATAATCGCCTTCGGCTATACTAAGGCCTAGATATAGCACCGACTTACCTCCGCCTAGAGAATATATAAGGCCTAGTCCTAGGCGAGTGGCCTTTAATTTAAGCCCTTAAAATACGTGTTTATACCCTTTACGAAATCCTACTCCCCGGCCCTAGCGCCTCTTTACCTTAGCACCGTGCCGGTGCCACCGTCGATAAAGGCTAGGTTCCTTAGAGTATAGCTAGACTAGAAGCTATATTTCTTATAATATAGGAAGGAGATCTAAAGTAAGTTAGTAATCTAGAACTACGCCTTAACCCGACTCGCCGCGGCAGCCTAGGGCTAGAGCTTCGCCGATACCCGGTATCTTTATATCGCTATAATCCGTCCCGCTATCTCCTATTATACCCTTATCTTTTATAGAATCACTAATAGGCCTTACCGCGGCCTCGTGGCGGCCCTTAGCTTAGCCTAGAATAAGTGCCTTAGGGTTATTATAGGAGCCTATAGGGCTATATTAATCCGGATCCTAGAAAAAAAGACGTATATCCCCCCCCTTAATTTATACCTTACCCGCTTTATAGCTAAGAGAGCTCTTAACTACTAAAATACCGGAATAAAAGGGCTTATCCTAGCTAGTACCTAGGCCGCTATAAGAGCGCTAGCGGTATTATAGCGCTATTATATCGCCTAGTAAGTATTCGCCTAGCCCGCCTAATCCTTTACCGCCTAAGAATAGATAAATAATAGTAACCCGGATACCGCCTTTTAGGAAGAATAAAAGAAGAGGTAGAGAGATACGGGGCCTACGCGGAACACGACCTACGCCGCGGCGGTACCGGACCGAGACCCCCGAAAAAAAGAACTCTAGAGATATAAAGGCCTCCTAAAGCCGTAAAGCTCCGCTCTTACCTAGATCCGCTCTAAGAAACTAGGCCTTAGGGCCTTCCTCTTTAAGGTAAGAGTTCCCGGCTTTGCTACCGCCTAGTACCCTTACGGGGACGGAGGGGCTAAGATAGCCGAATATATTATCCTATAATGCTAGAATACTATTTTAGAGTCGTGGCGGGACCTTTATAGTGCCGTGGGGAGACCGATCTTAACTAGAGAAGACCTCTTTAATATACTAAACCACCCTAAAAAGGCTAAAGTAATCGCGAAATGGTTCCTATATCTTAGCCACCTAAACGACTTCCGTTTTGCCTTAGAGATTATAAAGAACTATATATTAGAGGTCCTATAGCGGGACTACCCCGGTATAAAGTATACGGAATAAAGATAGCACCTATCCGAGACTTTTATATTCTTTCTAGGGCCTTATAAGCCAGGGCCCCGGCGGCACTAAAGGGGCGTACTATAGCGGTATCTACCCTCTAATTAGCCTTAGTATTTTCCTCTTCTTTATACTCGTTATTAGAAGTATTATCGCTATCGGCGTTATACTCGTATCCCTATCCTTTTATATTAGTATTATTATACCGTAAAAAGACCGCTAAAAGACTATTAGGGGATTTATAGCTACCTTTAATAGGATAGCGATTATTCCCTTTAACCTATTTAGATAACGTTCTAGACTAGCTAACGTTATATCTCCGCTATAGCGGCGGTTAGCGGGGCGAGCACGCCTAGCGGCGCGCTTAAAGGAAGCCACCGCCGTTATAAGCCGACTATAAGCCTACCTAAAGTTAGCGCGGTATAGCTTTAGCACCCTTAGGGATATAACTTATAACCGATCCGTCTTTACCCTTAGCGATAGTTATTATAAGTTCCTGATAGCGTTTAAGGACTCGCTATTAGTGTTTTAGAGTTATAGCCGGAACCTATACTAAATATTAGAACCCCGTTATTACCGCCTAAGTACCACCGAGTTATCGCCGCGAGACCGACTTATATCTTTATAAGTTTAATAACTATTAGTATACTAATAGTATATAGCTCCCTTTTTAGTGGTATTAGTGTATACTTTTATATCCTCCGGTTTATCCCCTTTTAGTCGCTTAGTATACCTAAGATATCTATTTATAGTTAGAAATAGTAACTTATTAGTATTACGCCGGCACCCTAAGGGCACCCCTAGGAATACCTATAGTAGAACCCGTAAAGCGCCGGCCTCGTAGTGATAAGTATTACCCTTCTTCTTAGGCTATTTTTTCTTAGGAGGTATCTTAGAAGCTATTAGTACCGGACCCGGAACCGACACACACCCCCTACGGCACCCCTTTACTTATAATAGCGGTCCCGGCTTATTACTTATTAATCGATCTAACTATTATTATTATATATTTAACTATAACCTATCTTATTAGCCCGCCCTAAAACCATTAACCTCCCGCCCGCGCTACTACTTCTAAATAGATAGTATTAAAATAACCCTATCTCTTTATAAGTCGCTAAATACGTATTATTAGTAACTATGGTATAGAGCCGGGCATGGAGATAGGAATAAAGGGGCGGGTAGCTTATAGGTAAACCTATAATATCGCGAGAGGGTTAAAGGAGGGAAAATAAAAAAAAGGGCGGAGGCCCCTAAAAATTTTTAATTAACCTAACTATAGTTATAGAAGGCTGCCGAATTCGGTAAGCATATATAATAAAGGCAGGAGCTCCTGCTAAATCCCCCGCCTAAAGGGAAGGTGTAAATAAAGCCGGCTACCCCGATACAGGGAGAATTCCCGGAAAACAGGACCGCTACGGTCCTTTTTCGGCTCCCTATATAATATACCGTACCCTAGGCTAACCTAAAATCCCTAGCCTGCTACTTTCCCGTTAGCCACTAGACTAGAGGTGTGATCTAGATACGTATCGAGTCACTACCGGGGCCCCCGAGGTCCCGACACGGCACTAATCCTAATAAGGAGAGTATAGGGGTTTTTCTACCCTATAGGTTTTTCCCCCCTATAACTAACTAAGAAGGACCGTATAGCCTAAGTTAGGCTCCTAGACTAGTTAGCTAGGATAGCGGAGTAAGAGAATAATAATAATAATAATAAATATATAGGTAAAAGAGGG